>NC_141253.1:16146661-16286661 GCF_054856555.1 Leptonotus elevatus
GTACCAGGTTTCAACTGAAGCACAACCTGAAGACATAGCTGAAGACGTAGCTGTCACAGACCAAGTTGACCAGGTGACGAGATTTCTTTTTGAATGTTGATGTTGAAATCCATTTTTCAGAAGCAAGATGTTGCACAATTTATAAAAAAAAATATCTTGTCGCACGAATGGCTCATGTTATATGTGTATTGCAACAAATGAATATTGGATTGTATACTTTAGTCTGATTTTGACCAATCAGAGACTACCTTAATTGCGCATCGCCATACAAGAGAATTGTATTGAGGAGCATTACTAACAAAATATAACATTTGGATAAGACTAGATCACAATGAGCATGCTTATTTTTCCGCATTAACGTGCATTTCTTTCTTTGGATTATAAAGATCTCTCTATCTCTATCTTTATCTCTATATCTATCTATCTATATCTATATATCTGTCTCTCTATGTCTCTCTCTCTCTATATACAGTATATATATCTATACATCTATATCTGTATGCATGTGTGTGTGTATGTATGTATGTGTATATATATATATATATATATATATATATATATATATATGTGTATATATATATATATATATATAGAGATAGAGATATAGATATATATATATACTGTATATATAGAGTATGTATGTATGTATATATGTATATGTATGTATGTGTATATATACAGTATATGTATAGATCTTTTTTTTAGGTCCGTGTTAAATGTTTAATCTCCATCACTGTATAAAACACCCATGTCGCATGTTTTGTCAATACTGTGCAGCCATCACAGGTGCATAGTCCTCACAATGTCGTAGTTGTGAATAACTGACACTCTGAGGACAGTGTATTTACACACTGCGAATGTAAAATAAGTTTTCAGGGGTTTGGAGTTACACATACAGTCCTCATAATTCATACTCTGGTATGGACACTCTGAGGACTGTATTTTCTATTGATTGTTTCATTGTGAAAAATAGACGTCACCAATTTACACAAACCACTAGTGCTGACGGATTATTTATTTTTGAAATGGCAAATAAAATGTGTTTGCATTCCCAATACTTTAACCTATTCATTGTTCTTTATGTACTGTAACTGTGTAAATGCACAGGTACAGTCGTGTTACTAAGAATTTAATTTTATATGTATTTTTCTCTTCATGTGTACCAGGTTTCAACTGAAGCACAACCTGAAGACATAGCTAAAGACATAGCTGTCACAGACCAAGTTGACCAGGTGACAAGATTTCTTTTTGAATGTTGATGTTGAAATACATTTTTCAGAAGCAAGACGTTGCACAATTTATAAAAAAAAAAAGATCTTGTCGCACGAATGGCTCATGCAATATGTGTATTGCAAAGACAAGCAACAAATGAATATTGGATTGTATACTTTAGTCTGACTTTGACCAATCAGAGACTACCTTAATTGCGCATCGCCATACGAGAAACGTATCGAGGGGCATTACTAACAAAAAATAACTTAATTGGATAAGATTAGATCACAATGAGCATGCTTATTTTTCCGCATTAACGTGTATTTTTTTTTCATTGGATTATAAAAATATATAGATATAGATAGATCTTTTTTTTTAGGTCCATGTCGAAATAATCTCCATCACTGTATAAAACACCCATGTCGCATGTTTTGTCAATACTGTGCAGCCCTCGCAGGTGCATAGTCCTCACAATGTCGTAGTTGTGAATAACTGACACTCTGAGGACAGTGTATTTACACACTGCGAATGTAAAATAAGTTTTCAGGGCTTGGAGTTACACATACAGTCCTCATAATTCATACTCTGGTCAGGTATGGACACTCTGAGGACTGTGTATTTTCTATTAATTGTTTCATTGTGAAAAATAGACATCACCAATTTACACTAACCATTAGTGCTGACGGATTATTTATTTTTGAAATGGCAAATAAAATGTGTTTGCATTCACAATACTTTAACCTATTCATTGTTCTGTATGTACTGTAACTGTGTAAATGCACAGGTACAGACTTGTGTGTTACTAAGAATTGAATTTTATATGTATTTTTCTCTTCATGTGTACCAGGTTTCAACTGAAGCACAACCTGAAGACATAACTGAAGACGTAGCTGTCACAGACCAAGTTGACCAGGTGACGAGATTTCTTTTTGAATGTTGACGTTGAAATACATTTTTCAGAAGCAAGACGTTGGCACAATATATAAAAAAATATCTTGTCGCACGAATGGCTCATGCAATATGTGTATTGCAAAGACAAGCAACAAATGAATATTGGATTGTATACTTTAGTCTGACTTTGACCAATCAGAGACTACCTTAATTGCGCATCGCCATACGAGAAACGTATCGAGGGGCATTACTAACAAAAAATAACTTAATTGGATAAGATTAGATCACAATGAGCATGTTTATTTTTCCGGATTATCGTGTATTTTTTTTCATTGGATTATAAAAATATATAGCTATAGATAGATCCTTTTTTTTTAGGTCCATGTTCAATGTCGAAATAATCTCCATTACTGTATAAAACACCCATGTCGCATGTTTTGTCAATACTGTGCAGCCCTCACAGATACTTAGTCCTCACAATGTTATAGTTGTCAATAACTGACACTGAGGACAGTGTATTCATACACCGTGACTGTAAAATAAGTTTTGAGGGCTTGGAGTTATTATACAATTCATACTCTGGTCAGGTATGGATTCTCTGAGGACTGTGTATTTTCTTGTTTTTGTTTCATTGTGAAAAATAGACGTCACCAATTTACACAAACCTGTAGTGCAGAAGGATTTATTTATTTATTTTTGTAATGGCAAATAAAATGAGTTTGCATTTACAATACTTTAACCTATTAATTGTTCTGTATGTACTGTAACTGTGTAAATGCACAGGTACAGTCGTGTTACTAAGAATTTAATTTTATATGTATTTTTCTCTTCATGTGTACCAGGTTTCAACTGAAGCACAACCTGAAGACATAGCTGAAGACGTAGCTGTCACAGACCAAGTTGACCAGGTGACGAGATTTCTTTTTGAATATTGATGTTGAAATCAGTTTTCAGAAGCAAGACGTTAGGAGTGAAGAGTGTAGAGTAGATGCTAGGGCTGAACTATATAACTAACAAATATAATCACAACAATTTTTTATGCAATGTGTATTGCCAAGACGTTCAAAATATTGTATCCAACAATAAGCTTGTATGGGACTAAAATTCCTACAAGTCAACATTAAAAATATCTCAAATTGAAGATTTGTTGGCAGTTTGGTGATTTGGATTATGCACTGTAGTGATCTTTTGTTCCCATTAATTTATTTATGGTGGATTTTAGAGATGAACTCGCTATCAATTTTATTTTATTTTTTTAAACAGAAGTGTAAACATCAGGTAGTTAATTTACTTGTATCAAGCTTGGATAAATGTGCTTTATGTTTTGGACCTTTCGCTGCACTAGAATGGACTGGCATGATGGGTATTTTATCTTCTGTGTTATTTGTATCTGCAATGGATCTTTGTTTCACGCAACCAGAATTAATAGTGCAGGCATTTTCATTGAATGAATATAATTTAGTCAAGAGGATAAATTATGACCCATGTTTATACCTTTATCTTTAGTTGCAAGCAGCTAAATGTTGAGCAATTGTCTCAATCTTAACGACTGTCTGACTCGGTAAAATAGAAAAGTCTACTGTAACTGAAGGACTGTATCACACAATATCTGTTTTAGGGGCAATGCCATAGATTAAGCATATTAACTATCCCTCTTGTTAAATGCTTCATCTCATCTTTCGAATAAATGTGACTAGATTTATAATAATCTTTAGTATGTGCACAAACTTTAGATTCTAAATGCTTTTCTAGTTTGCTCCAGCATCTGGCACATATCCCGTTTAAAAAAAATGCAAAACTGCTTGATGATGAAGACCTTTGGTAAATTAACTTTAGCACATTAGCCCATCAATGGCGGGAGCTACTTCTGCCGCGAGCGCTCGACACTTTTCTCAAGCTTCTACTTCGAGTGTAACATCACTAAGTAACAGCGAAGTAAAGCTAGTAAATATTTATGACCACCCGCCAAAATGAATTTTAACCCGCATATGGCAGGTTAATTTTAGAGCCACTGTATATATGCATAAGTATGTGTGCATCTACTGTATATATGGATATCATTGCTGTCCTGTGAAAAACACGTTTCCATTTTTAGGTCGCGGGCTGCTCTCCGGTAGCTCCTATGGTGGAAGTGTTTTTCACAGAACAGCGACAATATGTGTATGTATGTATGTATGTAATAATTGTTTTCGTTTAAAAAATTAGGTTGCTGATGTATCCAGTTCAAGTGAGGATTCGTTAGCAGAGGAATATGTTCCAGATTCTCACAGTACTTCGGACACTTCCTACATTGAACCTGTTTCAGAAATTCAGAAATCCGAAGGTATTTCAGGAATGAGCTATGAGAAAACTGCTCATCCTTTAAGATGAGAGGTAGTCATGTTTTAAAGAATAAAATGTTCAATGTTCACTGACTCTTTTGCATCTGGTTTCATGTCGAGCTTATCCATTACAAAGCTGTGTTTGACCTAGATAACCTGTTCACATAAGAAGCAGTTTTATTAACATACCAGTTTCAGTCTGTCCTAAAATTGTAAGTTGTAACATGAGCACCATGTTAAAACTTACAATTTTAGGACAGATCAGGTATGACTTTGCATTTCACAGTATTGTTATGTACAACAATGTGTCCTTATATCAGGTAAGTCATTACACATCAATGCCATTTTAGTTTGTGTAAAGTCAGAATGCCAGAACTTTCAAATCACTTCAGTGACATGGTTGCTGTGTGTTGTGTAAACTTTGTCCTTGTAATGTGAGTTGGTCCTCATAATTACCATTTTTGCAATGGGCGTGGCTTATTTAGGTCATTATCTATGTCCTCACAATTACGGATTTTTTCAGGTTTTTCTTTTTTTCGTGTGTTGAGTTTTTTCAAGTTTTGAAGTGAAATTCTCCTGGACAACCCCAAAAAAAAATTTTGGGTGCAAGTCCCATCTCTCTGGCATTAGCAGAAAGGGGTGTCCCTGTAATACACAATTAAACCGGTTTGGAAAAAATGTCCTCATAATACACAGAGGCAAGTATGTGTGTGTGTGTGTGTGTGTGTGTGTGTGTGTGTGTGTGTGTGTGTGTGTGTGCATGTGCGCCCAAAAAGGAATTTGCGCTGGATAATGAGAGGGAAGGTCTGTGAACTGGAGAAGCATATATTTTTGACTGTGGTCGTTGTATGTATACGTATTCATGTTATATTTGTTTTTGATGTGGAAACTATTAGAGATTGAGTTGAGTTGAAATAATTCATTTAGAAAAAGGTTGGAAAATTATTTATTATTATGGAAAACTATTTATAAAAGTGTAGCATGTTTGGACATTTTTGTTTTTGCTGCGACAACATGCGTCCGACAAGTTCTGACCCATTCGCCCATGATCTAATTGGAAAGACTCATCTTGACAACATGGCTGGACTAGCCATCTGGCATTCAGGGCAGATGCCTGGTATGCCGGGGTTTATTGGGGCCCATGCGGTCCTATTTATTAATTATTATTTTCCTCCATTTAACCTCAAAAGACTGGCCCACAATTTAGAGGAAGCACCAAGTAATCCATTTACAATATAGACCAGGCAGGCTGGCCGGTCTAAAAGTCAAAATGCCAGTACCAATTTTTTTTGTGCCAGTCCAGCCCCGATGCGCATCATTAATTAAAGTTCAGCCAACTTGTTGTGAGCATGTTTCGGAAAACACTTCCTTGCTCCCAAAATAACCCGGAATCCTCACATCTAATGTCATTTCTTAAATTATTAGATAAACGTACACAGCAAACAATAAAATTTGGCCCACCTGTAGGAAATGTAGCGGGTGTCGCATAGCCATGTTTTCGCTTTGAACCCATAATGCTGTGTATATATAATAATACGTCTGTAACATGGCATTCTTAATTTGTGACTTTTTTTGCTATTTAAAATATCAAATGGTGTTGTCAAGTATTGCCATCATTTACAAAACACTCCTAACCAAGTCAGGCTTCATGTTATTCCTTCGAGAAAGAAAAAAAAATAAGGGCCAAATGTTTGCAAAGGTAGCTAATGTAAATTTCTTGTCAGGGTTTGTCCAACGCCGCAACATTCGGCAAACATTTGTCAACAGTTTTAATGTATTTGCTTGTCGCAAGGAAATTTTGAACATTCTCCTGCATTTTCTGAAATCTATGAACATCTCCCTTGCCTTGACTGTATTTATGTCTTGGTTGTTGATTTTGCACCATTTTATTGATTTGACCACTCACCCTCACAGATGAAAGAGTCAATGACATGCGACAGATGACAATCATCACAATCAAGGTGAACAAAAACCTGGAACAAAACACAAGCAGACTGACAAGACAACAAGGCACACCTGAATAAGACGCGAGTGACTGGAGAGAGCTAATTGGCTGAAACAAGAGTAGCAGGGCTGACGAGAGCAGGTGGAGACAAAAGAAGACAAATACGGAGCTCTAGATAACACATCCAACTAATGACCAAAATGCAAAGTCTAACCCCAAACCAAACGCTAAACAAAATCACAGATCATAACCCCTGCGGCCCGAACAAGAAAAAGCCATATAGACAAAACAGTAGATGATATTTTCAAATGATCTGAAAAGTCAAGCCCAAAATAGATATGATTACTTTCAGTAATAATGATTTACATTAGGGCTAACCATTTGGGGTCCTGAATGGTACATGCCACAATTGACACCTAAGCTATGCATTGTTCTGTGTTCTTGGCACAAAGTTGTATTTTGTGTTAGCAAAAATATCTCAAGATGTTTACTTCTGTCCTCGTGTTGTGCGTAAAGCACATATGGGGTCATTTGAAGTACCTTGCCTATGGCAACATAGTGCATGAGCAGTTTTGTAATGAACAACATGTATCGCCAGTGGGCTCCTTCGCCAAATGCCCTGTATGTTCCTCTCGGTTGGTAGCACAGTGTGTACGACGACTCCGCAGCCCCAGCACTTAAAAGGAGACTCAGCTCATTAGCCCAAATCCGTTTAAATGGCGCAGATGCTACTTTTGCCCTTTGTTTTTCACCCACTCTTTTTCTTTTGTGTACTGCTCAATAAAATGGGGCATTGATTCTGTCCTCTAGGTTTTGATTTTGTCGGTAGAGCAGGAAACATTGCTAGTCAAGTGTTGTACACCCTGAACACAGACAGGAAATGGTTCACATTTGCATCTAGATTATAAAGCATTTTTTTCCTGATATTTAAACAAAAGGAATCAAATGAAAATGAAGTTGAAAGGGTTTGCAACAAATGTGTATGTGTGCACAGATGCATGCATGCACACCAATTAGATGCTGACAGAATCACAGTTGTTGATGCCAGAGGCTGTTTGTGACACCGAATACTGGCTCACACCCTACGTTCAGATATGACGTACAGTATGATGCCTTCTTGTCGTTCCTTTTTCTCTCCTTACTCATATAAACATATCTATAGAGTCCATTATGCAAAGATTTAAAGGGTGACAAAAATGAAAGATGCAAACAACTTTAATTTGTTCCACTGAATTATTAAGAAAATATGTCAAATTACTTAAAGAGGAAGTCAACCCCATTTTTGGGGGGACAATAATATGTTCTATGTAGCCCCACTGGTCTAAATATGGTATTCTGGTTAATATTGCATTAGTGGAATATGAGTTAAGCAGCAAAATCCAGCTATTTTTAACCATCTCAGGGGGCGGCCATTTTGCCACTTGCTGTCGACTGAAGATGACATCAATGTTGCTCACGTCTTAGGTAACAACCAATCACTGCTCAGCTTCAGAAAACAGGTAAGCTGTGATTGGTTGTCTAAGGTAACAACCAATCACAGCTCAGCTTCAGAAAACAGGTGAGCTGTGATTGGTCGTTGCCTGAGCCCTGAGCAACATTGATGTCATCTTCAGTCGACAGCAAGTGGCAAAATGGCCGTCCCCTGAGATGGATACAAATTACAAATACAAATTTGCTTAATAACTCTTATTCCATATTTAATGGAATTAATATTAATCAGAATTTTATGTTTAGACTCGTGAGGTCACATAGAAAATATTATTCTCAAGAAATGTTTAAGTTTGACTTCCCATTTAATTACTGTAGGTGGCTCAGCTTCAACAAAGATATTGTGCTTATTTCACAGAAAGAAGTGATGTTCAAGATTACTCTGACCGAAGTGACGCATTTAAACACGATGACAGTGGACCACATCACAAACTCCTAAAAATGGTCTTGTTATCTATTTTGTATATGCAGACCAACGATGTGGCTGGAAACACGTGGAATTGGCTCTACTTTATCCCTCTCATCATCATTGGCTCTTTCTTCATGCTCAACTTGGTGCTTGGTGTCCTATCGGGGTAAGTCAGTTTACAGTACTGGATGAACAAAAAGGGATATGCAGCAATGACTTTGGCAACTAATGAAGAACTGATAGGCTTTTACAATATTGGTGGTAGGCAATTTGGCAATGTGTGCCACAGTAGAAAAAAAATAAATATATATAGATAAAAAAGAAACACATTTCCCCTTCCATTTCTGTATCTTGTACATTTTGGCTCAGAATCAAAATTCTTATCCGAGGTATTTTTAATTGGAAGTTATGTTTTTATTATTATTATTGCTGCCTTACTCTACCACATTACATACTTTTATAATGATCATTAAAAAAAAATACATTTACACATTTTGTAAAAAACATTTACACGCATCAATCATTCAACTAATCCCTTATAGGGAATTGTGACAATTCTCACTTTAAAGTCAGAATTCTGTGGTTACAGTGAGAATAAAGTGAGAATTCTCACTTTAAAGTCAGAATTCCCACTTTAAAGTGAGAATTCTGAGAATAAAGTGAGAACCCTGCCAAACTTTTTTTCTCTCTCTTTACCGGCCCTAATCCTCTTCCGTATAAGAACCCCGCTGAGAAAGCGTTTTGACATTTCCAGAAAACATACAAGCTCTTTTGCATTCTTCTACCATTATTGATTGATTGCTTTAATGCATTTAGACCTCTACTGGCTTGACTCACATGACTTAAAAAAATTGCCTTACAAAGATGTGGTGTTGTGAACATACTGTATTGACGATGACACTGTTAAAAGTGAGTTAAATCACAAGGTCTTCTCTTCACTGTAATCCAGTTGCACTTGCTATCCTTCAATTTTGTGTGGTTGTTTTTAGGTGATAACAGCAATCTTGCAGGATCATTGCATATCACACTGCAAGGTGACTTGTATAGAATCATTGCTACAAAATGTCAGACTGCACAGCATACAATTGAAGGCATGTCAGTGTGGCTGTATGGTTGGCGTGCTGTGCTAACATATATATTATATATATATAAAAACACTGTCAAGTCACATTATTAACATGCATCCTGAGATGCTGAAAAAAAAAAATCAGCACCTTTTCTCATATTTTTTACATCTTGGGCTCTATTTTTGGAGAAAGCGCATCTGCGCTGTGGTGCAAATGCCGCTGGATCCTGATTTCATATTAGCAAAGGGCTCACCTCTCGTGTTTCCGCCAATTTGACAGACTGATGCAGAAGAAGAAGTGTCTTGGAGATACGCCTGGTTGAGTGGTAATTTGGTGACACAAAATCATGGAAACCTTATGCAACATATTTTATTTATCAAAATATGACCCACTGGGTGGCACAACTATGATGGAGGCATACAAACAGACAAACACAAATCAGGGGGGTTGTTTGGTCCCCAAATGCCCACTTCATGACATGGAGGTGTGCTCCACCATGTCAACACTCAAATTTAAAGCATTTAGAGGGAATGAGAGCAGCCACTTTGATTGGCCATGATTAAAGTCGGCTGTAAGCTCTCCCTCAGCAGCGCAGAGCTCCATCTTGCAGACCCGCCAGCCTGTGCTCATCTAACTCTGCTTCGGCAGTGATGCGCAACACGCCGCGCAGGATTAGAGCCATTTATATATCATCCCTTTCATTATCAACACACTGAAAATTTGACTTGGCTTCGCACAGCAATTTCTTTTTTCTGTACATTGAATGAGAACCCCCCCTTCCAAAAAAAATCTTCAATAGAATATTACCACAATACCCATAAAACTAGGGTCGGTTTCAATTACTTTGTCATCAACAGCTGCCATATTTACAGCATTATTAATGACTTATTTTGTTTTATCGGTTTTTTTTCTGACTTGTACAGCTTGATAGGGATGTCCTTTTTCAATCAGGTGCAAGGTAAAAACAAACTGATGTGATCAACATGCACAGCAGGGTATTGTGAACTCAATAAAAGAAGAATCATCAAATGTTATTTTTTTGTCAATTTTTCATTTCCACAGAGAGTTTGCCAAAGAGAGAGAGCGTGTGGAGAAGAGACAGGAGTTCCTGAAGCTTCGAAGGCAGCAACAAATTGAGAGAGAGCTCACGGGATACCTCGAATGGATCTGCAAAGCCGGTTGGCCCCATCCCTCAACCTGTGCTAATTATTAAATCCTCCAAAATAATGAAAACTTAACTTTTGTTCATTCTGCAGAGGAGGTGTTGCTGGAGGAGGAGGATGAGATTGCCGAGGAGAAGTCACCTCTTGATGGTGCGTGGTACAAGAGGAAACAGAATTTGCCAGGTGACAGCAACGCTGCAAAATACTTTACTTGAGGTGCTTTCACATCAAAGTTACCAGGAACATTTTGTTTCTGGGACAAAAATATATATATTGTGGCTCATTTTTGTTTGGCATTCACACGGCAGTCACGATCAAGTGAAAAAAAGAGAAAAAAAAGATGACTTGGCGAAAATAACTGCACTACACATGTACAATGTAGGTAGATGGCAGTAGAAAAAAGACCATCCATCCATTTTCTTAACCGCTTGACCTCACAAGGGTAGCAGGGGTGCTGGAGTTTATCCCAGCTGGCTTCGGGCAGTAGGCGGGGTACACCCTGAACTGGTTGCCAGCCGAACGCAGGGCACACAGAGACGAACAACCATCCACACTCACAATCACACCTATGGACAATTTGGAGTGTTCAATTAACCTGCCGTGCATGTCTTTGGAATGTGGTTTTACCCGGAGAAAACCTACGCAAGCACAGGGAGAACATGCAAACTTCACCCAGGAAGGCCCAAGCCAGAAAAAAAAGACCAAAATTATCCAAAATAAGCAATGCCATCAAGGCAAAATAGCTGATAAAGGTTGCAATTTACCATCAATTACAACATTTTCTTCCAGGCATGAACACAATATAGCAGGTGTGTCCAAAATACGGCCTAGGGGCCACTTTTTTCCATTTGTTAGCGGTCCACATCCTATACTCCAAATACCATTTATCACAGTCTACAAATTCAAAAACAGCTATGACCTTGGATGACTGAGAATCTACACAATGATAAAGAAAAACATTTTTGCAATTACATTGGTATTTTTTAGGGACGCTGGATACAACTTTTTCCCCCCGACCAATACCACTACGTGTACAAGTACTCACTCTTGAGTTGGCATCAATGCACAAGTACTGATAGCGCTAATGATATTGATACACAAAACGAATTAATCATCCTAAAAAATATCATATTACCACAGATTCTCTTGTTTTGTTTCTCATTGTGGAAATCAACATAATGCAAGGGCAGATCTTTTCTAATGGGTCACACAGGGTTGCGGGAGATGCCCCCCGACACACCCTTTCCCAAAATGTGCTCATGACCTAAGAAAGTTGTGATGGAATAGCTTTTAACATTATTATTATTATTATTATTATTATTATTATTATTATTATTATAACTACAGTTTATAAACAATGTGGAAATGCTTGGTAGAGTGATTTTTCCCATTTTTAAGTAATTTAAAGGAGAAGAATTCCAGAGTGCCCCTTATGCTTCTATTTTTCTGGGAGGAAAAAGTTAGGACACCCCTGCAATATAGTTTTCAGGTTTGTCCTACAACGGTCATTAAACATGCAGGAAGCACAACTCATTCCTGAGCTTACCCAAACCTGCCATTCAACTGTATACTGTAACTAATACAGTATTATCTTTTACAATTTGATTTTGTAATCATCTTAATATGTTATAAGAAATGGTAAAAAGGTAACATAGCATAAATTATTCCTATTATATATGGTGAATAAAATGAAAGTGCAAATAAACCAAAGCCACTGAATGCAGAAATAGGCAATATGAACTCATTTTGTTGACATGTTTATTACGCAATGCAAACATGCCTCAAGCTGTAATCTGGCCACCCCTAACTCATTTTCACAGGGAGAATACTTTGCAGTGGGGCTCAGGAATACATCAAGACTCATTTTCAAATGATTTTATTCACTGATGTTATTTTAGATGGTCAAGATGAATGGAGCTCTAGATGTTTGGTGAGTGGCAACAAGGCTGTGACGTCAGCAAGCATGGGGCCATCATCATGTTTTTCATCAAAATACAGTATAATTAAAAAGACACGTTCTTTACATCCTTTAAATTTGTAAACTATTAATTGCTCATTATTCATAAAACTTTATTTTGAACAATTTTACACTAAAATACTGTCATCATGGTGGTTCTGTTCATTAAAATACCCTTAAAATAGAGGCGAATGTCACAGTTTGATGTTTAAAAAATACATTGGTGTCAATTTTTCTGTCTGTTTATGAAAATGAACAAAATCAGCAAGTGATTAATTAATAATATGGAACACTGTGTTATCCTGTTGCATGCAACATTTTGTTCACACTATCAAATATTTCTAGTACAACAGAGACTAGAGGTAAAATAGTGAGTGAGGATAAAAGTGTTGCACAATAAATCCATGAGGGCAAATTCTTGTTTTCATCCTTGCATTTTACACAAAGGCATAGTTTGCATTCATCCAAAAGCGTGTTCTGTAGACATGCAGGCAAAGAATAAATGTCACAGTGAACCCAAAGCTGCTTGGGAGGTTTGGCGGTGGCTCATTATTGCACAGTAAAGAGAGCAACCTGCATATCTACAGTAATGACTTTCAATTTCCTCATTACAGTTTGCTGCAGTACCTAAACCAAGTTTGAGTGAGCCAGTCAGTCAAATATGGATGCTATTTTAGTCATGGGAATACTGTATAACAAGCCCCAACACTTTCTATGTATGGTATGTGTACAAAATGATAGAAATGAAAATGAGTGTTATGGTAATCATTAATAGCAGGAAAGTGCAGTTTAACATGGGAAAACATCCCTCTTAAAATATTTTGGCGAATAACATGTAAGTGCAGTTTTATCCATCACATCCATTAGGATTAGCTGCCTTTGGCACCCTGGACTGGTTGCTAGCCAATCACAGGACACGTATAGCCAAACAATAATTCACACTCACATTCACACTTTTGAACAATTTAGACTTTATTTTCATGAAGATCAGCACTATGCGTGGAGCCAAGTTAGACCCGGTGTTGGTAAGTGTGCAGTTTGGCGGAACTGAGAGAGGGAGGGCTGCGCTGGTTTGCCTCACAGTTTCAATGTTTGAAGTGAAAGGTGAAGATTTCATGTTCTCATTATGCTTGCGAGTGTTTTCTACACGTACTCCAACTTCCCAACACATCTTAAAAAAAACTGAATTTCACGTTCATTTAAATAATGTGAAATTGAGTGAACGGTGTCTGGGTGTCCTGGGATTAGTTGGCAACCAGTCCAGAGTGTACCTGCTTCTCCCCCAAAGTCCACTGTTAAAACTTGGAGGAACATACAAGAAAGCACGAGGAGAACATGCAATCAGCACAAGTTATTTGACTGGTAAATTTGATTTGAAGCATTTTAAAAAGAAAAAACCTTATTATATTACTGTCTTGTGTACCCATTGACTGAACTGAGTTGTCTTATTTCTTCTTGACTTGCATGCAGTGGATTTAGGTGTCTGAGTAGCTCACTGTAGAAAATTCTCTCAGATGTTGTTACATAAAATATGGATGACAGTTATAAATACTGAAGTAAAAACGGCAATTATTTTGCAATTGGCTTACGATATCCCTAAACCTTAGACGGGGGGAAATTAAGGATTTATCCTCTATTCTATTTTAAATGGGTTATTGATCGACATATTGTTAGAGTTTATTATTTGATATTCACCACAACAGCTAAAGAAAACGTTACCTCTTGGTTCACACTGTTTTTTCTTTTTTGTTATTTCTTTCAAAATACATTAAACACATCTTATATTACAGTAAATACGTAGGACATTCATGTTGACTATGTAATATTTAATTACATAACTACTCACATTCACATGACTTACTGGTCAGGTGGTCTATGAATAATAGAGACCATGGTTTTCTGGAGTCTTTTTGTTATTTCAAGGCATCAAGGAGACAATAATAAATAAATAAAAACATTGCTGGGGAAAAAAAGGACTATTGGGTTACATAAATTACCTTTACAATGTTTAATGTAAATGTTGGCACATTTTCTTGGCTGGAGTTCAATGTTTTAACATCTTCAATGAAGACAAACTTGCCTTGACATTATTTCTAAAATGTAGAATTACAAAAAATTATGCAAATGCTGTTTTGTGAATTTGTTGGGAGATGTCACGCTGTGTTGTTTGAGAAATAATACCTAAAATGAGGCTCCGTTTTTATTGTATTTTTTAAAGTGTTTACTTAGTTTTATCCTTATTTAGCCAATTTAGCAGTTTTAGGTTACTCAAGTTTGATTTAACATTACTTTTTTTCTTGGTATGGTTTTATTTATTTGTATTGTGTCAGTGTTGTTTTTTGCTATCTTGGTTTGATCTGATGTCCAATATTTCCACATTTCACGTTTCACTCTGCACTGGGAGGCGGACGTGCTAACCAGTCGCCACCGTGCCGCCACTGCATCTATGAGTTGTTGTTGTTATTATTATTATTATTATTATTATTATTATTATTATTATTATTATTATTGTTGTTATTATTATTATTATTATTATTATTATTATTATTATTATTATTATTATTATTATTATTATTATTATTATTAAAGTGTGGCGTGCTCTCTCCGGGTCGGGGATGAGATCCTTCCCCAAGTGGAGGAGTTCAAGTATCTTGGAGTCTTGTTCACAAGTGAGGGCAGGATGGATCTCCCAGGCGGATCGGTGCAGCGTCTGCAGTGATGCAGACTCTGTATCGGTCCGTTGTGGTGAAGGAGGAGCTGAGCCGAAAGGCGAAGCTCTCGGTTTACCAATCGATCTACGTCCCTACCCTCACCTATGGTCACGAGCTGTGGGTCGTGACCGAAAGAACAAGATCCTGGATACAAGCGGCCGAAATGAGTTTCCTCTGCAGGGTGTCCAGGCTCTCCCTTAGAGATAGGGTGAGAAGCTTGGTCATCCGGGAGGGACTCGAGCCGCTACTCCTCCGCGTTGGAGACTTGGGATCCCGCCGGAGGAGCTGGTTGAAGTGGCTGGGGAGAGGGAAGTCTACAGCTGCTGCCCCCGCGACCTGACCATGGATAAGCGGTAGAAGATGGATGGATGGATGGATGGATGGATGGATGGATGGATTATTATTATTATTATTATTATTATTATTATTATTATTATTATTATTATTATTATTATTATTATTATTATTATTATTATTATTATTACTTTACTGTTTTTGCAAAGCACCTTGTGTTGCTTTTTAACCATGAAATGTGTTATATAAATAGATGATATAAGTTTCCCTTCAGAAACATTATGTTCAAATGAAATTGGGGCATAAAGTTGGTGCTCTAACCTCTTCCTGGAATACTTCATCATTTTAATCATTTGGATCCAGTGGCAAACTAAACATCATGTTCAACATCAGGTGTTTATTAGACTGAATTGAGAGATAGGTAAGCCCCAAGTGGAGGAGGTCACATGCCAATTCAAATCCATATTGTTTTTCCATTCTAAGGCTAGCAGGAAGACAGAACCTCAAAACAAGATTAATCCCTTCTAATCAAAGTTGCCCATTAACTCACACTTGTAATTAATTTCCTCCCCCACACAAGCACACACACATGCACCGAGATGTACAGTTGATAAAAAATGCAGTACAGACAGTCAGATTATTTTTCTGTTTCTGTTGGTCTGTGTGGATCTTTACAGTCCTGAAACGAAGCAAAAACAAGAAGGGTAAAAACGACCTGATCGGTGCTGAAGAAGGAGAAGATCCATTCGCGGACATCTCCTCTGTTGGTAAGCCTGACGCAGATCACCTCTGACCCTCATATGCTGTCTCTTCACAGAGCTGACCTTTAGAAGAGAGGTTCTTTTAAAAGCCTGTCTTTGACAATTAATGTAGCCATACTGGCTGACTCGGAATAGGGTTAAGGTGGCATGTCACATCAACACTATAAAACATAGTTAAATATCCGCCTTGCCAAAGCTGTGAGTGTCACAGAAGCGCTTCAACACCATCTGGATCCGGTGTCACTGTTAGGGCTAAAAAAGTACAATTACCTTTTTAATTAGACGGTTTGATTAAAATACTGTTTCAGGAGTATCACCTGCAGCATATTAGAATTATGAATTTGGAAATGAATTGTCTTCACGGTAACAAGCAAGGAGAACATGTAATCTATTGTGGGTTGCAACCGGGGAAAAACATGATAATTGAAATTATTTTAGTGCAGTATTATTAAAATGTTTCCCGCAGAGTGTATAGTGTATAATGCTGCAGGGTGGATATTAAAATATAGTCTTTCATCAAGCCATGCTTTCCAGAGTGCATCTATTTCAACAAATACCTGCTAGTTTAATTCCTCCTGCCATTTTTCATTTAATTAGAAATACAGTATCAAGTCAAAACTACTTATACCACAACTGACCCGATAGCTCTAATTGAAAGGAAGGAAGGAAAGAACATTCACTTATTGTCTGTTTATTTTTGTCCCCATTTTCTTATCCCATGACTAAGTCCTGTTCCTAAACCATGATGGCCTGACGTAATCTTTAGTCGATATAAAACTCAGCAGAGATCATTGCAGCTGTATCTGCTGATTTTGTCACAGAATCCCCCAAAGCAAAATACAAAAAAATGGAAAAATGTCAGTCATACATACTTTAGCCAGAGGAGCCCCCTAAGAGAAAGGAGAGGAGTGGACAAGGACATGTAGTAGTCAAACTCATTTTGAGTACTCCTATCTGTGCTCCCTTACTTGTAGACCTGTACTGTGTGTCCTTCATCAGTCCAGTGTTTAATTTCAATCTTCATTGTTTTTCCAGCAATGCGGAAGTGAGTCAAAAACTCAAAACCAGCCAGAGTCTGCTTATGTATCAAGCCACAGCACATTCGCTGGTTTCAACGTCCTCAAACATTCACGCATAATACAAAGAGAGAGAAAACAAAACTATTGTGGAAGAGCAAAAAAAAGCCTCTGATCCTGATAAACTCTCAAATTATATTTGTACTCTCCTTTTGCCCCGCTGTCCTTTTTCGGCCCTTTTGAAATTTTAAATCTCATATCACATGTGTTTGTTGTCATCTTAACAGTCTTGGACTCACAAATATCTGTTTCTGCAAACTGCCCTCAAACATTCGAACAAAAGAAAGAGTAAAAACAGGATGGATCGCATCAGACAAGTGGTGTGCACAGCTGTGCTTGTGGTATTCATGTAGCAAAAATATAAACCACTTGTCAACAAAAACTGTAGGCAATAAAAACAATGTACTACTGCTATCTTTTGAAGCTCACTGCCACTTAAGTAGAATACGAAAGTCAAAGTATTGCATTAACCCTTTTGTGTCATGTTGTTCAGCTCCTCCCGGTTCTCCTTTCGGTCGGGCCAGTGTGAAAAGCAGCACTAAGATGGACAGCTCGTCTTATTTTCGTCGTAAGGAGAAGAGGATTCGTTTCTTCATCCGGCGGATGGTAAAAGCACAGAGCTTCTACTGGATCGTTCTGTGCTTGGTTGGTCTGAACACTCTGTGTGTGGCCATCGTCCACTACGATCAACCCGCTTGGCTTACAATGGCACTGTGTAAGTCACACATGCAGTATGCCTCAAAATGAAAGCTGTCAACATTTATTGGCATTTTTAGCTATTTTATTTTATGTTATGTTGTCCATGTTTGTAACAGACACAGCGGAGTTTGTATTCCTGGGTTTGTTTCTGACGGAGATGACTTTGAAGATGTATGGCCTTGGACCAAGAAATTATTTCCATTCCTCCTTTAACTGCTTTGATTTTGGGGTAAATTGATGTTTTTCCAACACCGGTGCAAATCAATAATAAGGTCTTAAGCGAGAGAGTGCTTCTTTACTAATCCTCTTGGTGAAAGTAAGAAACTGGTGCCCTATTCCCTCTTTTCTAACATCTAGGTGATTGTGGGAAGTATTTTTGAGGTGATCTGGGACATGATCAAACCCGGAGCATCATTTGGTATCAGCGTGTTAAGGGCTCTGAGACTACTAAGAATCTTCAAAGTCACTAAGTAAGTTTCTTGCCGCAAATATACAATTGCATCAACGTCATCACAGTCTCATTACACAATATGTTACATTTTGTAGCATAATGTTACCTAATCTGTATGAAGAATGATTGCGGTGCAATGAGAACCAAAGGCGAAGCGAAAATGAAAAATGTGCACGACTCCTCCAAGATTACATAAACCCGACAGACACCTCTATGCAAAGGAGTAGAGCCTGGACTTGTTCCCAAAATTGTTTGTTTACCGTTACCACTGAATACCGAATCAAATCGAAAAGGTTACTAATTGAGATGTGCCGAGAAACATGTCATAGTCAAAAAAAAATTCATATCCAATTTTTTCATAACGGCAAATGAAGACTTTTATAGTGCTTTATCCACAACATATATTGTCCACTTTTTAAAAAAAACTATTGAGTATTGACAATTTCGAACATTCGGCATTTCTGATGTTTCCGCAATGCAATACAATGCAAATTCTTCCTTTATACGGTGAAAACAAATGGCATATTGTATTGCTTTTGCCTATGACTAGCATACAAACCAGTCAGATTGTTACAGTAGTCGAACAATATTTGATCACATTTTGAAATCAAAATATTCCACAAAAATCAATTACAACGATCCAATGTCCAATGTTGTTCAATGAGTGAAGAGCTTCCTTTCACCGAGTTGACCGCCATTTTGACTTGTGACTTGTTTTTATTGTCAATACCAACATGCTAACGACAACGCACAATCAACCTTTAGTTTAAAACAACTTTTATCTTGTCAAACAGCAGAAGAGTGTTCTTCCAGCCAGCTACACATCAATCCATTTTCTGAACCTCTTATCCTATTGGACCAATTTTAAATCCGTCCTGCTAGTGCTAAGCTAGCTTGAGTATTTTCAAGTCCTCTATGGTGTGCAAGTGGCCAAACTCCCTTCGCATGCCGCTGGGACAGTTTGAGAGGCCAGCAGTGAAGTAACAAATACTCTGTCTGGTTGGGCTTTGCTGGCTGCTTAACAGGTTCATCTAATGCTCAATAGCTGGTTAATAAACAATTCCGTGTGCTTTTGAAGGCTTTAAACACGACACATGCCCGCCTCCTATATACAATGTCATTCATAAACATGAGTGTGTGCGGCCAAGTGGCAAATCAACGTTCCTCTGTGACAATAGATGTGACAATGCTGTGACACAATATGACTCGAGTCTGGTAATCTGGTGTTCGTTTTAGCCAATTTGCTACTCAAGAAAATGATGTGCTCTTCCATTTTTGGTCAGTACATCTCAGTTATGATGACATTTTGTGCAGCTATTTCGAAGGTACAGCTTTGTTTAATTCCTTTAGTAATTGTTCTTCTTGTTGTGTGTCTTCTAAGGTATTGGAACTCCCTGAGGAACCTTGTGGTCTCCCTTCTTAATTCTATGAAGTCAATCATCAGTTTGCTTTTCCTCCTCTTCCTGTTCATCGTTGTGTTCGCTCTGCTGGGCATGCAGCTCTTTGGAGGACAGTGAGTAATATCCTAAACCTGTCCCACTCATACAGCCTGACTGATCTGTCTTCTCATTCTCATCCAGAACTTGATTTCATACGTACACAGATTGTGCTTGGCTCCTCTTGAGTTACAATTAGCTCACTCTTTGCTCCATGGCACGCACGCACGCACGCACGCACGCACGCACACACACACACAAATTCCCCACAATCCATTTCTCCAGCTGACCCTTCTTCTTGTGTGCAGCCAGTGTCCCTGCGTGGCACTGCCGACAGACATGTTGGCGCAGCAGGAAGCTGGCAATGTAGCAGCAGTGACTGTGGCGCTTTGATATCAATCTCAGCAAGGGTCCCATGCTTTCTAATGATGGGAGCATTTTATAATCCCGCTGGCATTTACTCCTCAATACTCTGCTTTTATATGTTTTTTTTATACTAAATGGTCGCAGTTTTTGCAACAGTGGCAAGTGATTTTAGTAGTTTAATTAGAAAGAATGCTTTAAAACCCAATTCTTCCCTCAAACAATTTCTTGTTGTTTTACTGCTTGTTGTTTTATTTGGCTCTAAACGTATTACATTCTGAAAGGATATTGCTGATCTTGGGAGAATGGCATCATTAGTTCAATGAAGTATAACAATAAAGAACTATGAGCTGACAGATGATGAGGTAAGCTGGTTGTAAACAAGTCAACCGTTTCCTTCCTTCTAAAGCACTTAAAATCAAAAGGTGACAGCTCAAAAGCTGCACACTGAAGCGTTGAGGTGATGATTTTCACATAACTTGTTTGACAGGTTTAATTTATTTTCATTTATTTGTTTCTTATTTACTGATCTTCATCAAATAATTTTCTTGACATTCTGATGTTCATAGCTTCTCTCCATCAACCAGATACAATCAAAATAGACGTGACTAGTCCATTCATCCCTATTTTCTAAACTGCTTGTCCACATTAGGGTCACACCGAAAGACAATTGAGAGTCTTCAATGAACCTAACATGCATGTTGGAGATTATTTTCAAGTGATTATGTTGTTCTTTCTCACAACCTGGACTGGCTGTTAATTAAATTGCAAGACTCTAAATTGGCTATCATTTTCAAAGTTTGTTCATCTACATGTGCCATGTGATTGGCTGGTGACCAGTTCAGAGTGTAATCTACTTCTTGCTATATATATATATATATATATATAAAATATTTCATCTCTTGTGTGGTGTCAGTTTTGGCTGCTGGCATTTAGCTGCTTCTTTTCATACTGTCAAGAATTTAAGAGTCTATCTTTCTGGTTACAGTTTGTCAATATTTGGTTTTCGGAATATGAATGTAAAAGACGAGGCATGCTATAAAAAAGAAGGACATGTTTTTCAAAATCTTCCCTTACTCACCCATAGACCTTTTCAGTATGCATAGCGGGTCTTTCCCAGACCAATTTGCCTGTAGTCTAGAACCTCTTGATTTGTTTTGTTTGATTTTCATGCATGGTTATCATCAGTGGCAGACAAATACGTCTTTGTGCCATTAGATTGACCTTTTAGAGAAGCAACATAATGCATAACATCCTTTTAAGTGATGCACTGTAAGTAGGAAAAAGACTAAAAGCAGCAAAGAGCAATGGCCCACTGTCTTGATGAAAATATTCCATGTTGTTTTTTATGGGTTCCTTTCACCACGTGTAACCAAGTGTGACAGCTAAAAAAAAAAAGCAAAATTACTCGAAGGTGACTTTTAAATGTGTGGTTCATAAATCTAGTTGTTGTTTTTTTTTTTTGGGGGGGGGGGGGCGGGTGTTCTTCATTAATTAAATAAGGAGGATCAACATTTGCAACCGGATGTTAGACGGACAGATACATAATAGAAAATTACTACAATATTGCCAGGTGGTCACTCACTAGTGTGTACGTTGCCACATACTGCTTTTGCTGTGTTAGTGTAGTATTTACATCTCAAGTATGTGTAAAGCAGCGTTTCAATTATACTCAGTTCTCCTTGGACTGACAACCCTCACAAACACCACGTCTGGCTGCCTTGAAAGCAGCAGGCTGTTGCCATGGCACTGAGCCTTATATCAGTCTACGCCATCATTAGCACCGCATCAGTCTCTTGTGATGGACAAGTGTGAGATGAGTCTGACGTCCACACAGTGCTTTCAGCCAGCAGTGCGCATCAGGCAACACGTTACAAACAAAATGGCTACAAACAAGGTTTGTTTTAACTTTCAGGAGCAAAATAATCACGCTAAGCTTAGTTAAATGAAAAGTGCAAGAGTCAGTCTTTTAGGAAGGAGGATGTTTTGTTATATCATGAGCAAAGCAAACCCTGACATCCTCAGGCAGACAATTCCTCATGTAAAAAGATCCCAACCCTCAACAAAATGTGATGGCATGTTCAAAGGAAAATAAATTGCTTTATGTATCCTGAATTTATTTTTTGTTCATAGATTATATTCTTGCTCCCAACACAGCAAACATGTCTTGGTAAAATTTTGAATTAAAAGATAAACAGCTTGAGGCTGTGGACCGTCTCCTTGCTGAGACTCAAAGGACATCACGTCTGTTTGCGATAAGCTTTGACGAAATATGCAGCCTTTACTGTAATGACTGTAACAAAACAAAACAAAAAAATCTTGTTTTGCTCTTTTCAATGTATTGACAGCCTTTGAAAATGTATTTTTTTGTAAGCTGTATTAAGTTATTTATTTGCCAATGCAGAGAGTGTGCTTTTCCAAATATCATGTGCACTGCTGACATGTTCTTAAGCAAGGCACAAACCTCCACTCTGACATATCACCCTAGCATGTACGCTTATTTGTCTGTGGTCTCATGTCAGTAGAGAGACAAGATAATTTTTTAAAGGGATAAAAAATGAACTTTAAAATGTTTTATTTATAGTCAAAGTAGTTGTGTTATTACTGCACTTGAATTGTAAGCCAAACAATAAGATCCAGGCTTTCACCCCATGTTTATTGGTTCTGCGAGGGAGGGCATTCTTTCACATTTCATAAATTTCCCAGTACCAATTTCATGAATCTTGAAAAAAGAAATGGGTATCGATAAAGATTATAGTACACACTGAAAACAGTTGGGTCAAAATTAACCCAATTTGGGTTACATTTGACCCAATTACTAAGTTAAAAAAGGTCAGACTCTTACTTGGGTCATTTTGAGCCCCCCAAAAATTGGGTTATTCAGTTTTGACTCAATTTTTAAGGTTAAATGAATACAACATATTTGGTCAAATCAATGCAATAATTGGGTTATTCCATTTATACCCAAGTTATATGGTTAACGTAATACAACTAATTGGGTTAAAACATTGGGTTATATATATTTTTTTACCCAACTTTGACTTAAAACAATAACTTAAATAGTTAAAATTGACCCAATTTGCAGTTAATCCCATTGTTTTTTATTAAAATGCACAACACAATAAAACTTACCTGTCTATTAAAACCTGAAGAATCAGTCAATTTTATGTATTTTTGCACATCAACATTACAAAATAAGATTAAAATTGTAATTCAAACATCCACATTTATAAAAAAAAGAAAAGGCTTTGTTTTTATAAAATTGTATTTTATTAAATCAGGTCTGTTTGAGTAAGACCCCTTTGACGAAGACCCATATTTGTATTTTATTTAAATGCTATAAAATACATTTTTGGGTCGTTCTAAATTACCCCCCAAAAATGTAAAATTCTAACCAAGCCGATTTTGATTTTAATGAAACGTGGTGTACTTGTTGATAGTGATGGCAGCAAATCTCAAATTTTAGGTCAATGGGAGCAGGGGTTTGGGAGCTACAGCCCGCTGGTTTTGGACATTTTTGGCAAAAAAGTGTGTAGCCACATTTCTTTGAACCTTTAACTCAGGAACTACTGGGTCAATTTTCACAAAATAGGTGGAATTCCAACAATGCAATCATTTTGAAGATTGGTGCATATTTTAGTAAGCTTTTGACCTTTGTTTTAGTTGACCTTGAGGATCACATGGTCTTAACAACATTTGTCATGAAATTCAATCTCACACATGTTCTCTGAAGCATATAAAAGTTTCAAATATGGCTTTTTATTTATTTTTTAGCGCCAATAAGTAGTCAACGTATCCATACCCTCAGTCTGTTCAATGAATATTAAACTTTTAATGAATGTTCAATATTCTCTATTTCCTGAGATATAAGTGTTCAAAGGAAGTTGACAACAGCCTTTTTTTTTGCAGAAAATGTCCAATTCAGCAGGCCGTAGCTCCCAAACCCATGCTCTGATTGACCTCAAATTTGACATTTAGTCTTGCCATCACCATCAGCAAGTACATACACCAAGTTCTATTAAAATCAAAATCTTTTTTTGTTAAACCTCCTGGGTGGTTTGGCATGGAACGACCCTTTTATCTCCAGCAAACAAATATGCACCATGTATTGCATAAACCATTTAAAATGCTAGGTGAGGGAATTAGCGAGGGTTGAGTTTGGACCCATGTGACCTGTGCTTCTCGAATTTATTTAATGAAGTCTCTGTGGGTGCCATTTGAATGAGCGCTCCCAATCCCCATTATCGTAGTAAACAGAGGTCAGAATTCACAAGCACAGCGGCCAACGGCCTGCAGTGGACCCGCTAATCCACAATAAAGTGGGAGAGGCAATGGCGTGAATGCAGTGGTGGGGAGCATTAGGAAGGCGAGGAAGGGTTGGGAAGAAATGGACCAAAGATGTGAATGTGCTGGAGGTTGCCGTGATCAGACAAAGGGAGACAATGGTGAAAGGAAACGAGCATGCAGAGACAATATGATGCCATACCAAAGGAGGCAAAGCTTATTGAATTACAGTAGATGCCCCTCCCCACTCTCCATTAATTCACTTCCGCACACCCCTCTTTTTCCCCATTTCCTTCATGTGATGCATGTAGAGTGCACATGAGAGCTGGCTATGGCTGGCTGATCATAGTTGAGCTTTACTGTTCTGTAAATCTCTTCATATCCTGTATTCTATGTTAAAAAAAAAACAGAGAGAGAGAGAGAGAGAGAGAGAGAGAGAGAGAGAGAGAGAGAGAGAGAGAGAGAGAGAGAGAGAGAGAGAGAGAGAGAGAGAGAGAGAGAGAGAGAGAGATGTAGTCTGCATGGATAAAATATATGCACTCAACATACACACACCCAAACATGCATCTATCGCATGATCTTCTTGAGAGGAAGAAGCAGGCTGCAATTTGGTGCTAATGGCCAAAGTGGTCTTGTGGTAACAAAGTGCACCACATCCTCTCCTCGTTTTTAAAGACTTATTTTCATCCCCACATCTTGCACACATATAGAATTGTATGACTGTCATAGCTGATTCTGTCAATTTTACAACTTTAGAATTAAGGCAAAATGGCAGCAAAAAGCTATCACACTTTCGAGTGGCCTCCTGGCAACTTTTTCATTTTGTCATTACTCAACTACCTTAATTCTCTTTCTGCAATAATAGGAGATACGGGGAGGGGTTTTAGAGGCACTGGGAAATGAAACAAAACTACATATCATGATCCTTCTAAAATAATGGTTGGTCGTTCAATGAATTACTTCAGAAAATACAAAAAAATGAACCAAATATGGATATATATTTATTCATCATTTAATTTCAGGGCTAGAATTGAATTATCTGTTCAACTAAAAATGTAGCCATTTTTAGCCACTAACATATTTATGAATGGATTAACAATTGGCCCCTCGCAAGTGAAGCCAGAGAGCAGCCATCTTATGTTGCCACTGTTACTGACCACTTCTGTTCAATTTTCGCTGAAATCACTGTTACGTGTTTTACATTGGGATCTTTGTACGGATCCTCTCAAAGAACTAACTTCACAGTTTCCATTGACCAATAACTCAGCATGGTGGATTGTGACTTACATGGTTAGGTTTACACAACATTATTTTTTCTGATGGGCTTTGCTTTCATTGTTGATGGCTCTGACAACATGATACAGATGAATCGTTGTGTAGCTCTCAAAGATTAGCCTGGGAAAACAAAACTCCTCGCTGTACCAGCGAATCACAGTCAAGCAATCAAGCACATTTCTGAGGTAAGGCAAACCTGACCATAATTGACAGTGAAAAGAACCAATTTATGCTGCAAAAGCAATGTGTGGGCCCTTCCTACCTATTTTGACATAGTGTAGTTGCCCTAGGCAGCGAATAAAAATAGCAGACCTTCTGCACATGCATGCCTCAGATCGTGTAATTGCATTCTCATGTAGCGCTTTTCCGAGTCTTATTAGTACAACCGTATACCATACACGGTGGCATTTTCACCGAAGAGGCAGAAAATAACTTGAAAACACAATAGAGAAATACCCGTATTCAAGTTAGGCGGCCGTAGCGAGTGCCAGCGTAAGATGGCCACTGGTGGCTTCACGTCTCGCAAAGGCGAGTAAGCTGCATTTTTAGTCCACTATATATAAGTCGGTGTTTTTAGCAGAGGTGCCCAGCATCCTCAGGAAATGTTTTAAATGTTTTAATGTTTAAAATATTTTTGTCAAATTAGGTGACCCGCATGTGCAGAAGAAGAGACAACGTCACTCACGTCGTCGTGTTTACGGAAGTAAATATGGTCAAAGCGTGTAGAGGTTTATCTTTTTATCATCTCATCAAGAGAGGAGCGATGCGGGAGGAGGTTGAACTATGTTAGGGAAATGAAAACTTTTCAATCTTATTTCAGGAAGAAGTCTACTAAAAATGTCCTCACATCATTGCCACATGCTATAAATGAACCGTTTTTGTGATTGAATGACTATTACAGCTATAAATGTCCACTTTATGTTTCAAGTTTCAAGTGGCATTCAACTCAAGTCAAATAATGTCATCACTGTTACTCGAAAAAACTGCAGTTTCATGGATGATTGGTAGTACAGTAGTTTCTTGAGAAAGCTACCCCGTGTGCACAGAGCACATATTTGGTTTTTGATGACGTATAGGTTGGATACATGCGACTTGGCTGTTCAGACGGAGATCGCATTGCAAAAATTCAGATATGTATCCTATCTAGGACCACATGAAAAGCTTTGTTTCCACCGCCGGTATCTACTCTACTCTACTCTACTCTGCTGTGCATTTAGCCTTGTCTCCACCAACCGGCTTTACTCTACTCGCTTTTTCTGGTACCTGCTCCTTCGCGGTTCTAAAAAAAAGTACCCCAGTTCCAAAATCATTTTGGAGGCCAATTTTTGGTGCGAGACATAATAATAATAATAATATTAATGCATTGGATTTATATAGCGCTTTTCTAGACACTCAAAGACGCTTTACAATGGAATGGATACATTATTCATGCACTCACACATTCACACTGTGGTGGAGGTAAGCTTTTTAACTAGGGGCAGGATGGGGCAGGCCCCACCGACCACCACCAAACATTCGCACCTTCCATACACCAGTGTGAGTAGCACTGGAGGCAATGTGTGTGACGTGCCTTGCCCAAGGACACAACAACACATGACTTGGGGAGAGTGGGGATCTAACAGCCGACCTTATGGTTACTGAAAGACCGTCTCTACACCCTGAGCCCCGGCCGCCACGTCATCATCAATGGGAAGCTGTACAAACCACCACCCCGGGAAAGCAGCTGCCATTAACGACAAAGAGAGGACAACAATGGCTTCCTAACAGATTAATGCTTGAACTTTTGAGTAGGTGCAAACCTTTTTAACATTATTGAATGCAGTCTTCTGGTTACTGCAATATTCATTCAATGTCTTCTGGCTGAAATAAACAGCCACAAACCAAGCACTGGGTTAAAAAAAAAAACATCTGCGCTCTCCATTGTTTTTGCCTGTGTGTGCAGTGCACGCTAGCTGCAGTCGCTTTAGCATGACATCACTGGCGAGGTGAGGAGGGGCTCCCGGGTGGTGGCCATGGCAGTGGTGACGCACTGCTTTTTGGTGTAGAACCAAGTAAAGCAGAGCAGAGTAGAGTAGGGTAGATACCGTGGGTGGAAACAAGGCTGAAGTGTCCCAGGTCGGATTTGAAAAAATCTGAATTGAGCCGTTCAGAAAAATCTGATATAGGTCGCATAGGGGCAAAAAAAAAATCGGATTTGGGTCGCATTTGCCTGCAGCGTGAACCTAGCCTTAGGCTATTATTGTGACAGTGTGGATATGCAATCCGCTGAGCTACTGCATGTTTACTGTATTACCAGACACAAAGCTTGACAGAGGAGATTATGTCATCACATTCATTTGTATGTATGTACTGTATGCTTGTAGGCACAACTCAGAACTTAACAGCTTTTTCGAGGACTTGGGCAATGTTTAAAACATAGTTTGGATTGATGCACTCTACTTACTGACATGCAAGTTGAGTTGCTCCCTCATCATCCTTTTTCTCTTTCTGCTTTCATTTAGATTTAACTTTGAGGATGAAACGCCAACAACAAACTTTGATACTTTCCCAGCCGCCATCCTCACTGTGTTTCAGGTGGGACAGCCCAAATATAAGGATGGTAACATACACACACACACACGGTTCATCTCGAAAATGAGAAAACCTTGATTTAATGGAAGCTCTAAGATTATTATCAGTCATGTTAATAAGAAGAAATTACTACTCTGTGTACCTTTTTGCCTCCTGACAGCTCACTTATAATCCCTTAATTAGCCTGTTTTCACAACCCTTAATGCTGCGAACCTATTAAGTTCCGCACAGTACTCGAACAAGCCAAGTGTCATTCATTGGAATTGTCTTGACTCACTCAGATTTTAACGGGGGAGGACTGGAATGCGGTGATGTACCATGGCATCGAGTCACAAGGAGGTGTCCGTCGTGGAATGTTCTCTTCAGTCTACTTCATTGTCCTTACACTTTTTGGAAACTGTATCCTCTTATTAGAAAACTGTATTTCAATCATTTTGGGGTCATGTTTTTATTTGAGCAGTCGCTGAGGAGAAAAATACACCACCCGTTTGGTTACTTCATTAGAAGCCAAGTTAAAGTTTGTAAGGTTAAGATTTTATATAAACCCTTTGAGATGACTTGGATTTCTCCATAAATTGGCCAGAAAGGGTGTTTTGGAAGGATCACACAACTAAGTTTAGAGAAAAAAGGTACAGCACACCACTACTAAAAATGTGGGGGAGGTGGATCACCGGTTGGAACTGCTCCGCTTCCTCAGGGCCTGGGTGGATTACTATCATCAACAGAAAAATGAATTCCCAAGTTTGTCAAGACATTTTGCAGCAAAACTTAAGACCATCTGTCAGCTAATTGAAGCTCAACACAAGATGGGTAATGGGTGACAGCAACCCAAAGTCAACAACCGAATGGCATTAACAGAAGAAAATAGCCAAGTCACAGTCCTGATCTTAAACTGATTGAGATGCTTTGCATGACACCAAGAGAATGGTTAACACCAGAAATCTAAAAAGTATTGCTGAATTGAATCAGCTTTGCAAAGAGAAATGGGGCAAAATGACTTCTCACCGTGGTAAAGGTTTGATCTGCAACTAGTAGAAACGCTTGGTTGAGTTTATCGTCAAGAATGGTCAACCACTTGAATCCAAAGATTTGCATGCTTTTCCATCCTGCACTGTGACGTTTATATGTTACGTTCAATAAAATCATGGAAAGATATACTGTAATAGTTTGAAAAGTAATCGTTTATGAAAACTGTTTATTGTGACTTAGATGAAGATCAGAACACATTTTATGACCAATTTAAATAATTCCCAAGCGTTCACATACTTTTTCTTATGACATTTTATACACTCCTGCTTCGAACGCTGTGGGAGGCGTTTAGTGCAGGCCATTGTCAGCATGGCTGTGACCCACTGCATAAAGCAAGGTCCATACAAGCATGTTTACGGAAGAACTTGACTGAGCTCTGCACTATCAAGCACCTTTGAGATTGAGAGCCAAGGCCCTCTTCAGATAAGTGTTCTCTGACCTCACAAATATTTTCTGGATTCATAGATGAAATTATCAAATTTTGTCTACTCTATCTGTTTCATAGTTATGCTTTTAGATATGCCCTCACAAAATGTCTTATGATAAATCTAATCTGTCACAAAGTAAGTCCATAGTTTCTCCTGAGTTGTGTTGTTCCTCAGACACCCTACTGAATGTCTTCTTGGCTATCGCTGTTGATAATCTTGCAAATGCGCAGGAACTGACAAAGGTAGGTTCAGGCATTCTATTCTAACATAATACATACAACTGCAATGCGTAATACTGCCACTTGGCTAAAGGATGAAGAAGAACAGGAGGAGGCAGCCAATAAGAAACTCGCTCTGCAGAAGGCTTTGGAGGTGAAGGAAGTCAGTCCCATGTCAGCAGCCAACATCTCAATAGCTGCGTAAGTATTGGTGCATCATCTCCCTACGCACTATCATTCTCTTACATAACCCCGAAGAAACTTTATTTTGTCATTCTCAGTGTTGTCATCCTTTTAGTCCATCTACTGTAATTCTGTCTGAGTTTGTGTTTGTTTACTCTCATCTTCACTACCTCGGAGAGTGATCCTGTTTTAGGTTTTTCACCCCCAGCCCCACCCCCCTGTTCATCTTTACAGTCAGTTAAGAAAGCAGCAGACAGTGCTCCTCACCCCCGCACATTGCGCAATTCACTATACGGACTCACTACGATGTGATCGAGGCAAGCCTGTATTGCGTAGATGCTCATTGTTTTTTTTAACCCATAAAATAAAATAAAAAATAATATATAATAAATAAATAAACAAAAACAAAGACGAAAAATGGGGACTTACTGAAAGGCAGGGCTCGCTCCCGTTCACTTGAATGGAACTGGTGCGGTAGGTATGCCGCTTGCATACATATTTACCAGAAGTGTTACCTGGAAATGGATGACTGTGTGAAAGCTTCTGTGCATTTTGATTGGCTATAATCTGCAAGATCACCACATTGCGCAACTGCATTTCATATTTTGAAGCGCCATAAACCATAATCTGAGTCTCGGTCACTTGTGGAATTTTGTGGCTGAACCCCGCACACTGGGCGAGTGTTCAGTGGAGGTCCGCCATATCGCTTCGTGTGCGGAGGGTTTTAGATGTACAACATGCAAAGAAAAGACTTACTCCTGAAATTGGCTTCATTCTTTTAACAAGATAAAAAAAATGAAATACTAATTTTCTATTCATCTGGTATTTGAGGCAGTTGGGGTGGGGGGTGGGGGCGTCTAAAAGGACTACGCGAGACAGTGTTTGTTTGTATAATCATTTACCTCAATTTGTAATGGAAACAAAATGAAATATACTACAAAATATAGATGTATCTATTATTTTGTAAAGTACCCAAAAAGTAGTACTTTAGTAAACCCTAAAGTATTTTTTACAGAAAATAACATTGTAATTTACTACTTGATATTAAATCCACGGGAGCAAATTAAGTGTTTATTTGGTATACTTTAAGTAGCCTACAATTACAAAATGTGACTCAGTAATAAAGTATTTGTAGGCTACTATTTTACATTACATTCTCTCTTTATACCAAATGGATCATTGATCATTACACACACACTCACACACACACACACACACATGTATATTATTGTACATGTTGAAAAAGATTAGACAAAATGAAGTTGTTTGGCCTGCAGCCTCTGCTTAATTGCTATCCACCTCACAAAAAATGGGCTGGTTCAACTGGAGAAAACACTGGTGAGCAGCCCTGCCTTATCTCCCTCCCCCTTATCCCATCATCACTATTAAATTCATGTGCATTAACATCCAGTATTGTCCAAATGTTTGAGAGTGACTAGTGTGGTGACACATTGTTGAGCTGGCTCATAAGCAACTGTTTTTGTTTGAAATGTACTGTTTTTGTTTGCAAACTCTGGGTTTCATTGCATGGCATTTTCTTGACAAAATTCCAATCAGGACTGTTTTCAAACCATTCAGATAGTTGCTGCCACAAATGAAAATTGAAAATGTCTTTGGATTGAAACCCTTGACTAGGTTTTAGGTTCAGTTTCTGCTTTTCTTAAAAAAAAAAAAACTGTCTGCTTACAAATTTGTGATGGTGTTTGCAAAGTAGTAGTTGCACAGATTTGTCCTTTTGAGTAAATTCGAAGGGAACAGGTGGACAGACTGAGGAGCCACCTTTTCCCTTCATATTTGTGTCTCATTTTTCTTTTGTTTTTTTGTTCTGCATGTACAGTTTTGTAAAGCAAAATCGAGATGCAATCTCTCGCAGGTCGTCCATCAACAGCATTCAGTCACTGTGAGTTATCACTCTCTGTTACAATATTCTCTTCCTTGTCGCCTCTCCCATTCAGACTTACTACCTTTTAGAATGAGCTTGCTCTTCTTTTTCACTGGGGCTCCACAAATCCAAATTGTTGTCTGTCTTGTCCTTATTGTTGGAAAAGTAGATTGTTGTTCAAATACATCATACAGAGCACACAGCACACACATATGCATGCTGTTCACAAATGCCACGTTATTTAAAGTGGAAAAAAAATCTTCCCAACAATAAAAAATGTATAAGCCTGAAACAATAATAATAACAATAATCTACCAAACACACATTTCTGAACTTTTTGTTTAATACTTGAAAATGATTTAATTAACTACAACACTGTCTGCAGTGAAGCCAATAGCTTGCTTATTGCTGTCTGTGTAAACACAAGCATTGCTGTGTGGTGTCTGAATGTATTACGGTTATAAATAAGTTTAGGGAAGCTAGCTATTGGACATCTATTTGAGACAACACAAAACTATTTCATTTATATGCTTTGTGGTGTCTTAAATGTATCTCACATGAATAATTTGATCCTTTCAGTGTCTTTGTCTCTGTCACTTTTCTCTCAGGGAAATACAGCTCGTGTGTGTTGCTAAAGTGTGCGTGTGGAAACCTTTCCTTTGTGTCTTCTGTTTGTCTGCTCTGTGTATGTCTTCTGTCTGTCTCTCAGGAGTTATAGTATCTACTCTACCCCTGCCCGACGAATCTTGAGGTACAGGTGACTAGATGGAACAAACCTAAATAACCAAAAAATTACCATGTAAATAAATGATTTAGACACAGCAGGAATAGATTTTTGGGGGATTCAATTGAAATAAGAAAACATCAAAAGCCCTTCAAATTCCACCCATTTGTGTCTTCACTCATATTGTTGTCATACATGTTGGATACAGGCATGCCATGTCTGCAACAGTTGACATAGGATATACTGAATGATTGTATGATAGTTGGAGTGAACATGTTAGCAATGGAATCATAATAGATAGAAGAGAAGACAAAAACAATGCTAGATAAGAAGAGATTGGCTTTTCTTCAGAAATCCATGAACATTTAATAATATATACACAGTAGACTCGTTAGGGCAGCAAATACTGTTTAAAAAATTGTTTCCACTGAAGTTGCTTTTGCCACGTTCCATATTTGATGTGAGCCTACTCAATCCAGTTAACGCTAATCTCAGCAGTCTTCAAAGACACAACAGGAAAATGTCTATTTAAAGTAAGGGATCTGTCAAATGTAATTTTAATGAATAGTTGAGATGTTTTTACTTTATAGCAGCATCTATGTTTTTCCTGACTAGTTTATAAATTACATAATTTGTTTAAATTTCAGAATAATATTGTTATGATTGTATTTTATTTCAATAACCCTTGCTCACAGTTTGTCTCATTAGAGTGAGAATGAACGATTGGAAAGGCTCAACTTAAAGGCAGTGCTTTTCAATTATTTTTTGGTACGCAGCTCTAGGGGGAAGAACCCCCCTGACTTTAATTCTCCACCACTGCTATAAATAGTATAATTTGTCTATAAAATTGCTACACCTATATAAGCTCCACTGCCACCTACTGTAGTAGATGTGCAATTGCACTTTATTCTAGTACGGTTAAAAAACAAGAGGACGAGAGGATCCCCCCCCCCCCCCCCCACACACACACTCATTTAATGAATGCATTAATAAGAATGGGAGTAGGGATTGTATACTGTATTTTTTTCATAGAACTAAAACAGTCCTTGGTTCCACACCATGCAAAAATTCTGTTTATGTTGGAAAGTCCTAACAGATGACATCTTGACTGTTCAATTGTGTGGACATCTTCTTCTATCAAAAGCTATGGGGACTCATAGTCCAAATTTTTCCAACCAGTCCAATTCGAAGCACAACTAAAGGGAATTGTTTTTGCTTTCAACTCATAAAAACCTCAACGTGAAATACTTACACCACATTACATTTGACCCTCAGGCAGTAAATTACATTATTATATTAGGCTGTGGATCCCTCTGGGCAGGAGGAATGTCTGAGAGAAAGTGCTTTGTTTTCATCAGTATACTTGTTTGCTAAAGGAAGAGGGATTACCAAAATTGCTGGTAAAAAGGGAATAGGGAAAAATCTGAGGTGTTTTCATGACTATGGCATGCATGGGTACATATATATATATATATATATATATATATATATATATATATATATATATATATATATATATATATATAGTCTGTACTGTACTGTACTGTACTGTACTGGAGTTTGGGGCATTATATGCTCTCATTTCACAGCTTTCTGGTTTTACGTGTTTTTTTCAAAGTCTGAACCTTTAGTAGCACTGTGTTTACATTTCTGTACATTTCAGTACATACAATAGCATGGTTAGTGAAAGCTATCGTGATGGACATTTGTGCTCGGCATTACTGATCATTTTGTGACATGCTAAGTTTGGTTCTTTAGCAGTTGATAATGATAATTATGACTTCAACATCAATCATAGAATTTGACCTTGCTGTGTGTGAGCTTTGGGCGACCAAAATCTGCCCATATGCCATGTTTTGAAAAACATCTAAATGACACTGTGTTAATTGTGATATTTCCATGTGGGATTTTTTTGTATCTAGCAAGGAACAGCAACGAACAGCCAAGACCATGTCAATATGGGAGCAGAGGACCAACCAGCTGAGGATACACAACATAAGAGCGAGCAGCGAGGCTTTGTTTAACGAGCTCGACCCTGAGGAGCGCCTACGACTATCCTCGGTTCTCCATCTTCATCCTGACATGAAGACTCACCTGGACAGGCCCCTTGTAGTAGAGTCCAGGAACAGCGACCTTCCTGACAGGCTTCCCGAGGAAGGACAGCAAGACGGCACGGGGGACAACTTCCATTCGCACACCAGGAAGCACCACCGTCATCGGGACAGGAACGGCGAGGGCAAGGATGGAGGTGATCGCGCGTCGAGGCATCACACCCATCACAGCCGGAGCAAAGATCACAACAGCAACGGCGCTCAGACTAAGGAGAAGAGAGGGGAGAGTAGCCACAGTCGGGACGAGGGGCAGAGGCGCAGGCGGCATCATCACGCGGGCTCCCCGGAAGAGGAGATCTCTGATGTGCGGGGAGGAGGGGAAGAGAGAGGGCATCGCCATCACCACTCACACCGTACGCCAAAAGAGGGAAATGGGACATTAGCAAATGGTGCCCATGGAGAGCGCAGGGGCCGGGGAAGAGGAGGGGAGGGGAATGGAGAGAGAAAAGGACGTTGCTCTCGAATGGTGAGAGCTCAGTCCACTCTGGATGCAGATGAAAGCAAAAAGTGCAAGAAAAGTTATAGGTAAGACCCCAGGTCGTGTCGGCTATCATGGAGTAGAATGTGTTGGTCTTGTGGTGTGGATTTTTATCATTTCAGCATCTCACCATACACGTTGACATTCATGGTTCACTTAATAAACTTTTGCCCCCAATTGGGGGACCACAGCCACACACGCTTGACACCAAATTTTTCTTGGTTTTATCAGACCACAGGTTCCAGTAATCCCTGGCCTCAATCTGCATGTCTTCAGCAAACAGTTTATTCTGCATAATCATGAAAAAAAAGGGTTTCCTTCTGGGACAACAGTGTTCAGACAAAGATAAGAACAAGATTTGTAATGTTATTAGCGAGAGATAGACTGATAAGTTTGTTTTTTTCAGGGCCGATGCAGATGCCAATTGTTAGTGTTCAAGGAGGCCGATAACCGATATTTAGAGCCGATATTCATTTTCGGGAAAAAGGATATTTTCGTCTAATTTAAAAAAAAATACAAATGTCAATCTTGACTTTGTTGTAATGTCTTAAAGTTTGTTTATTGAACAATTTTACTGACTTGTCAAAATGTAGAAGTTTTTTGTTATTGATCTTGGACAATAGACATCCTTTTAAATTTCTAACATGTTCAGTGCTGCCAAGAGCTCCCAAATTTATCAGTACGTCTTAAAAAGTAAAATGGAAACTTAAAGAAGTAAATACCATAGTTCTCTATTGTTTTCTACAGTCAATATTTTTCCCAAAATTTAAAAAATACCTGAAATCTTATCAACAGCAGCTCTTATAAAGTTAACTGAAAATTTAAATAAATAGTTCCCTGAGATTAAAAGGGTTTTAGATTTACTTTTTATCGGCCATCAGATAAAAAAAAAAAAAGACAGATACCGACATTCGTCAAAATGCTCTGTTTCTTATCCCTATATTAGCTGTGCAAAAACAAAACAATGTAGTTATGGGTCATTGTGTTCACTCTCCAAAATATACTGGATCTCATTTGACTGCATGAGGCTGAAGCACCTTGAAAGTGCTTGAAAGTGGAGGCATTGTCACCTCTGATAAAATAAACATCACTTTCCGCAGGGAGATGCAGTCTGATGGTGAAGAGGAGGCCCTTGCCACTAGTCCTCTGAGTCTTGGAGACAAGCAAGAAGACGCTGATAACCAAAAGAATTCCACAAGAGCCAGCCAGGCCGGCCTTAACAGCAACACTATTCACATCCCTGTCACCATAACTGCACCACCTGGCGAGACCACCATTATTCCCAGTGAGTAGAACCTTCACATTATGCACATCATTCAAATAAAGTATTAGTATTCTCAGCATGGAAATTAACACTTTGATTTGACGAGGAATCATTTCAGGTTGGGGAAGACAGGAATGCTTGTAGTAAACGTTATGGATATCTTTACTTTGTTTCCTTGGCTGAAAATCAGCCCACATTTAGAAAGCAATAACAACTATTCAAATTACATAGTCATAGTTTGTCTTTCAGTTGTGTGTCCTTTGAGCTATGAGGAATGCATTACGCACATATTTTCCCACACTAGTGAACAACATTGAGTGTGGCAACTTCGGCGTCAGCGAGGAGAAGAAAGCTCTGGAAGACGACGATGCCGCCAATAGGCCTCGGCAGATCCTCCCCTATAGTTCCATGTTCATCTTTGGACAAACAAACCCGTAAGTCATTAGGTGATAGCTGGCATAGATTTTGTGTTTGTTTGAATGCATAATTTCAAGAGCTTGGAAGCTTTAATAAATCATTCATATACAGTATATGAGTTGAAGTATAGTCAACAAAATGTTCTCACAGCATGACATATGAAAATAAATAATACATAAACAAGGGCATACACATATTTTTGGTTATAAGGTTATAATTGAATGTCCTTAGATTGTACAAGTGTATCTAAGCAAATGTCTGCAATTTTATTTGAACATCTCATTCCTTAAAATACATAAGAATTGATTTTTCTTTGCAAAATTCCCTCTATGATGATGATACGGAAGCATGGATCATCCAATGTGAAGTAAACATTTTTGACTGGCAAATACATTTGAACGTATTTGCAAGTAAGTTCAAACATATTTACAGTTGTGTTTGAAAGTACTAATAAGCGCACTGTATGATGAGGAAAAGGCTTAATACCCATAAAATCCCAAATACTGTGGCAATTCTTTTGATATTTTCAAAAGATGAAGTTGACATGAGAAGAGATGTGCATGTGAATTTTGGTGATGATTAATAGTATTTTTGTGTCAATATGCGACATTTAGCTTTTGTACATTTGCAGTTATGCGGTTTACATTACCCAACCGTATGTCAACTTTCAAGCACACCTGTAAATACGTGTTGATAGTACTTGCGAATACATTTAAACGTAGTGCTGTATTTGCAACTGCTAAAAACTTAGCATTTCCCCCCATAATGCTACGAGGTATTGACTCGCCCATGCGCATACGACGTGGCATCATGGGAAAAAATAATTTTCGGAAATCAAGCACTGTAGACATGATACAAAATCATAAAATATTATGAATAAACAATGTTTACATACCGGTACTTAATTTATGAATGTATTGGTATAATGTTTTTTAACGCTGTAGTAGTTTTTAGCGTTTAGCCTACAAGTGTGTTTGAACGTATGTGCAACTGTGTTTGAATGTACTTACAAGTACGTGTGAAGATACTTGCAAATACGATCAATTGTACTTGCAAATTCATTCAAATAAAGACGTTTGCCAGTCAAAAATGTTTACTCCACATTGGCAGCTCTACGCTTTCGCATGATGATGCTTGCATCTTGACTCATTCCCTCCCAGCCCTTTTCACTGAAGCAACCCCCTTCACTCCTGGCTGTTTCACTGGATTTTGGCTGATTTTGCAAGGTTCACAGAATATTCCGTTCTATTGCTATAAAAATATGGAACCTGCCAAAAGAAAGATTAGTCACTTCTTTCATCAGGAAAAAAATGTATATTTGTATCTGTTTCCATTTTGCATCAGTTAGCATTAAAATATAGCTAAGTTTCATCATTATTCACAAACCTGTTGAAAACACTGGCAAAAACAGCTTGTTGTAACATTGTAACATGGCCCCATCTCTTATACTCTGCTGCCACCTGCTAGCCGTTTTTTTGTAATAACTACCATAGCGACATCTTCATGTCAGAAGCTGTATCAAAGCCTTCTGTATGCTCTAGCATAAAAACAGACATAAAAAAACATATAAATAATTTTTGGGGAGTGAAGGACAAAGTATTAAAAACCTATTCATACATTTTTGGGAGTAAAGGACAAAGTATTAAAAAAACGTAGTTTTACGTTTTTGGCTTTGAATGAGTGAAGTTGTTTTGTATTGGCCCGTAGGTATCTTGACAAACCAGATGAATCATTTGGGCTGCAAGGGGAATGCTTATTGTTCACGGCTTGTTTGGGATGCATGTCACTCGAACTCGAGCTGTCTCTTCACGTGTGCTCTCTGAAAATTCCATGCGTGTGCTGTCACAGGGTACGGCGGCTATGTCACTACGTGGTCAACCTGCGCTACTTTGAAATGTGCATCCTGATGGTCATTACCATGAGCAGCATTGCCCTGGCAGCTGAGGATCCTGTGCAATCCAATGCACCGCGCAACAACGTGAGTCAGATTTTATAATGTATTTAATATTCTGGTGTTGTTGAGAAGAGTGCGAAGTTGTCAGGGCTTGACATCATCACATACTGTATCTCATAACTGTCATTTTCCAGCATCTTTTCTTTCTCTGTTTTGCAGGTGCTGAAGTATCTGGATTATGTCTTCACTGGAGTGTTTACTTTTGAGATGGTGATTAAGGTAACAAATCTGTCAAAGTAAAAACACTCTTTGGTGACATTTTGTTTTAGCACAAGTTTGTTTTGTTTGTTATGTTGGGAATCAAGCAAAATATCTGTCTTTGTATTTTTTATCTATTGTTTTTATGACTGTGTTTATTCTCAAGATGATTGACTTAGGACTGCTCCTCCACCCTGGTGCCTATTTTCGTGACCTATGGAACATTCTTGACTTCATTGTGGTCAGTGGCGCTCTTGTGGCATTCGCCTGCTCGTAAGTCTCCTTCTTTAATACTCTTGCAATCTTTTTTGTATCCATCTATGGTCGATTTGTGCCTATATAACTTGGCACAAATCGACCAAGGTCACACCCTTGTGCTGCAATGGGATAATTTAGTATCATGATGTCAATGTCTTCAACCGAATGCTACATTTAGTCCCTATGACCTACATTACAGGAATTAAATTAATAATTAATGAATAAGTGATTTTACTTGTAACTGGAAATTAGAAATAATATGATTTTTTTTTTATTATAATAATCTTAAACACACTATTTTAATTTTAATGTGTAAATACATATTTTTTGTGAAATGTGATTAAACTAGCATTTAAAGTAAAAACATTGATTTTACGTTTTGTAAGAATTTAAACACATTTATTCTTTCAATCAAAATCTTGAGTGTTTTTTTTTTTAGCATTAAGTTTGGTTGTTGACCAATTAAATTGCTGTAGGTATTTAAATGTAACGCACAAACATGCGCTATGTGTATTCTGATCCTCCCATGTTAGATGTGCATCAGTCACAATTATTTGTAGTATAATACAAACCCCAATTCCAATGAAGTTGGGACTTTGTGTAAAACATAAATAAGTACAGAATACAATCATTTGCAATTTTGTGTTTTTGGAACGTGATGCAGGCATTAAATTCAAAATGAGGCAATATTTGTGAAAACATAATAAAGTTGATCGGTTTGGACATTAAATATCTTTGTATTTATAGTGTATTCATATTCAATTGAATGGAGACAGAAAGTATTTGCAAATCATTGTATTCTGTTTTTGTTTTACACAACGACCTAACTGCATTGGAAATGGGATTTGCATTTGTGTGCATTTCTAACATTTCTCAAAATAGTTCCAAGGCCTTGAAAACCGAGTTAATGAGCCCCTTGAAGCTCATACGGACATGCAATTTGGGTCTCGCAAGTGCAAAGCTGATTTCCTATTCTCTTTCATTCTTTTCTGTTTTCACTTGGGTTCTGTCCTAACGCTCCTTACAGTTTCACCTGTATGATCTTTTTTTTTTCTTCTGTTTTCTGTCACTCTGCTTTCTCCTCTTTTTGCAACTATAAATGGATGCTTCTCTGTCTTTTATATGTTGCTGATTCTTGTGTATTTGTCCCCCTTTTTCAATTGTTTTTCCTTCTATCCTCGGTTTCTACCTTGGATTGCTTTCAGGAGCCTAATGGGGTAATGCCTGAACTTTGAGTCTTTCAGTCTGTGCTTGTCTGTACTGTTTGGATCTTCTGTTTTCCTTCCTGCCCATCATTTACCGATTTAATCAATTTATCTTCTGCAACCTCACAGCTGAATGATTGTTTCTGCCTGACTCATATCAGTAACAACCAGAGATACTGGCACACAAGTGTGTGTTTGTGCTATAAAAAAGAGAAATTTACCAGTTTTCCTTTTATCTGATAATGTTGGCAGCATTGACCTATTGTTCGTACCTTACTGGCTGAGACAAAAAATTTAAAAGCTGAGGCTTTTATAAGAGCATAAATATTGCTGCAGATGCAAAAGATGAGTGCTCCATTTACCATACAAAAAGTCAATTACAAGCTAAATGAAATCTATTAAGTACCATTAATATGACTAAAAGCATGCATTTTCCTAAAAATTCAAACAAAGTAAGTGCAATTTCAGGGTTTTGTCAGTATCTCTGTGACTACTAATGCACGGCCCTGCACTCACACAGTGTCAATAGTAAGTCTCCAATTGACTCAAGCAGGTTATCAGACGCAAACATTTCCTCTTCATGAACCCGTCAAGCAGTCTCCCTTCCTTTCCAGCATTTGGTCGCTCTGCTCATCATCATCATTTACCTCATCAACTCTTATATATGATGTAACAGGCTGCATTCACATTGCAAGACTTCAATGAAATTTCTGATCTGTGCTACTGAATAACCATCATCAAGACTACAGTCAACTTGTTTGGCTAAATATATTTACGGACTCATGAGCAGCACAGAATGAGAGTTTAATTTCCGAAATATGTTTTAATAAAACAATTTGACAATCAATACTAGGGACTAGGGATGTAACGATAATGGCAACATCGTGATATCGTGATAATAAAATTGCCACACTATTGTCGTCACGTCATGTCACGATATTAAAAGCAGCACATCTGTTCAAAAGTTGAGGTTATATTCCATTTGTGTAGTTCTAGCACACTCTGGTGGTTAGTTTATAAGTGCAGTTTAATTTGAATTAGGAATGTTTTGGCATGGTTTTCACTCATATAAATCAGTCATACCAGCAAATATTTTTTAACATCTCTGTCAAAATACAACAAAAAAACAAACAAACAAAAAACATTTTGCCCGCTTCAGCCGAAACCAACATTGGGAATTATATAGACCACGATACTTTGTGCCGCTGAGTCAATAGGCGCGCATGACAATGACATGGCCAAGCCTATTTCTTCATCACTACTGTTATTATGTACAAAAACACAATATTGTGCTCCCCTCCTCCCCAATATGAGTTTACATTTATTTTTAACAATAGCAATATTGTTAATTTTTTCTATCTCGACAACCTCCCCACAATATTGTGGTAATTATTGTATTGTAAGGTTCATCTCATGATATTTATTGTGTTCTAGTGTCGAGAGAAACATTGCAAAGGTTAATATTAAAATCTCCCTTTACCAATATATTTAAAATCACTTTTAATGTATGTTCTTTATAGTTATTTCTATGTTTGTCCAGTGTGCCTGTTTCTTAATTATTGTAGTACATACAGACACAGTATGTTTCTCACCAGCTTAATATCCATGAGTAAAACTATTACTTTAACAGTCGTGTGGTGTTTAGTAAGTGCTGAGGCGCTGAAGTGGAAAAGTGTCTGCCACCAGGACAATGATGTTCCAGAGGAAAATCTGATTTTCTTCATTCTTAGTTGCAGTGTGAATGTAGTCAGTCATGCTGCACATGCTATTCATTCACAGTGTCCCTTCATTGTCAAGTATTCGGGTCATCGCCTTTACCTTTGTCACTATTTCATTTCAATCTCACATGAGTGTAAAAAGTCCATGATTTCCTTTTCATCCACTTGAAGAACTTATCTCTTGTCCTTTTTCAACCAACTGTATGATGTCATCATTTGAGCAACCTTCACAACATATGGTTATCTACTTAAATATTTTATTTGGCTTAAATGTATTTTGTTCCATCCATTTGCTCTACCTTTGGTTTTTGGCATTTTAGGGGTTTGCGTGTTAATTCATTGTGTGTGTTTGTCTGCTTATCATTGCTTTTTCTCATCAGATCGCAACAAAGCGTGGCCAGGTGGGAACAGTCCTTATCTATCTTTTGCCTGTCCAAAGACCTTTCCCTTCTTTCCTTACACATGAAGCAAACAATGCTTCTCTTATCCACCTCTTCAATTTTTGTTTTGTTTTGGCCTCCATCCCAAGGTGCTTGGGATATGACCATGTGTCCCTCTTCCTTTGTAGAATAAAAATAGCTCCTTTCCCAATATTTCGACATCAGGACAAGGAGACAATATTGGGAGCTCCTTTTCCTAGCTTTCAGAAGGTCAACTTGCAGTTAATTTATTCTGTTCTGACACTAGAAACAAATATTAAAGATACAGTTTATGACAGCTGTTAAATCAGGTATCGTATCGGGCTGATGCTGCTGTTTGACACATCAGCAAATGATCACGTTTATCAGAAAGAAAGAAAGAAAGGAAGGAAGGTATGTGTTCACATTTATCTGCTACTGTGTTAATAGCAATTTTAGCTATCAAAATTACAAGTACACTGCAAAAACTAAAATCTTAAGTAAGATATAATTTCTTAAATGTACCCCAAATTTGCTTATTTTGATTTGACAAGTTATTTTTTTTACTTAAAATGAAATTGTCAGGCAAGATCATTGTGTTTATTTTAAGATACTTATTAGTTAATTATCTTATTTGATCAAGCAGTTTTGGCATTGAGTGTTAACAGACAGTTTTAAGTACTGTGAGGATTAAAACAAGCATTTACCACATTTTAAGATGACAACTAACCAACATCAAAGGCTGGACATGGAAACTGGGGTTTCATAAGTTTTCTTATTTTAAGATTTGCATAATCTAGTAATAAGATGAATGGAAAAAATATGTATATATATATATATATAGCATGAAAACAGCCGAGTGCAATATGGTTCATTTCGTTATATTTACTAAGCTCATTTTTCCTTGTTTCTCTACCAGCTCAGTGGTCTAGTGGTAGAGTGCCTATCCGACTTGAAGGTTGTGAGTTCAATTCCTGGCTAGGTCATGACATAGAAAATGGGACTTGTTACCTCCCTGCTTGACACTCTTGACACTCAGGCTAAATTATCCAAGCATAAAAAAAAATAATCATGTACATTTTTTTTTTAAAGTTATATTTATTACAGCTTCAAAAAAAGCATTACTTGCTTTTAGTCTGAAAATACTATTTTCAAGACCCTAGTGGTTTATATGGGCCTAATATTATTTTCTTATTTTTCAAAATCTTGCAGGTAAATGTAAGTAACATTTGCTTGTTCTATTGGCAGATAATTGTGCTTATTTGAAGTAATAATTTTCTTATTTTACTATATTTTTTTCTTTAAATTTCTACAGTCCTTTTTGCAGTGATAATATCTGTACTCAGTATTAAAATTGGTGAGTCCTCATACATCTAAAAAAGAGTGTTATCGAAAATCCCTGACTTAAATCATTAATACAAACAGGTTATGATTAAACGTGTGCATGATTCACATGTGCATCCCATTTTACGGAGGCATTTGCTTCTCTGAGTAGACATCAACTCAGGAAGGCTCCCACTCTGAGTGGTGACGACTTTCCATACCTGGATCCTAGATTATTTTAGCAAACACTGCTGACCTTCTGAAAGCTATTGGGAGACTGTTGTTGCCATCTCTGCGTGTTAAGGTCCTTGAATAACAAGAGCTGGCATTGTCTTTTCAGCTTGCATGCCCGGTTAGTTGAGTAATGTGAGCATGAGAAGTGCATGTAGACTGTAGCTGAGGGAGGAGAACGGTGGAACCACGCTTCTCCCTTTCCTTGAGCCTACAGTACCTTTGAACCATGTGTTACAACACATAGAACTACCATCTTTGATTGAGTATTATCGTAGTGTTGTTGGTCGGAATATTGCGATAGTCGAAGAAGAATTTGAGGTGTGGGCTTGGGTGTTTGCATTATTTACACGTCAAGTTTTTTAGAGCAATCAGGCCAATGTGGAAAGGTCAGGTGGCATAACAGTTCCACTGTCAATTTTGCAAGTTACTGGGACGCCATCTGATGGAAAATTCATTGTGATAACTTGGGTTGTGTAATGCAATGCAGTGCGCCGCCTGCTATGTTCCCAGTGGCACAGAACTACAAAGGAAATAGAAACTTAATATTCGCTGGGACAATTTCGCCATCAAAACCAGAACAGGAGTCGGTAGCGGTCAAAGCTGCAATACTTCTCTCTCTGCAAATGTCTCTCTCGCTCTGCTGCTCCATGCTGTTGGCTCCAGCCAGCATCTTGTCATAATGTCACAGATATTGAGAAACCCTCGAGGCCATGAGCGCATTGATCCTACCTGTAGTATATATGCTTGTCATTATTATTATTATATTTTGTTTATGTTTTATGTTGTAATAGCCCTAATGTTCTTTCAGACACATTAGGGACGTTTATTTTTGTTTTATAATGTTTTACTATTGTTATTATTTGACCAAACCCTTAAGAAAAAAGAAAAATTAAGTGAAATGTACTGTTTTAAAAAAAGCACACAAAAGGGTGCATTTGCCTGATTTGTTGTAAGTTGGGCTCACCTTGGAGAACTATTGTAATTTCTGCCCCACCAAACTGGAAATTATTGCTTAAAAGCTGTTTGTTTGTTTGTCAGGTGCTGTTTCAAATGAAAATAACTGAAATGCTAACTTGCTAACAGTTGATATGCCAAAGACACTTTCACAGGAATTTTACATTGTGTCCTGTAGGCCTATAACCGGATGCTATTTTTAATGGATTTGATGATTACAATTTTCCTTAGGCGTGGATGTGAGTATGAATGGACTGACTGGCAACCATTCCGATTGAATGGATAGAATAAGTATGTATTATAATAATATGAATTGCTTTACAGTATTTATGCGTCACATTTCTTTAGCTACTATTACAGTAGTGCAATTACAAGTAGTGCACTTTTCCAATAACACATAACACAATTACCTGAAAATCAACTGTAAAAATGTCTAAGTAAAGTCACAAACCTTAAGCTACAAATTTACTTCTAAATCACAACTTTAATTAATACTTGTACTCATGTATAGGGACTGTTTTATATAGGCATATTTCTACATTCTCATGTACTTTATTTAGATTTGCACATCTGAATTGCAGATGAGAAAATTCAATCAGGCTCAATAAATGCATGTGTGACTGTAATTTTAAATTACATCTTGCTCTGCCCCACTGTTCTTGGCTAACATCAGTCTTTGAGTGAGATAAAGTTCAGATGTACACAATTTTATCAGGATCAGCGCATACACAACTAGAACATTAAAGGTGCAGCATTAACCAAAGACTCATGGTGGTGGTTCTTGCAAAGAAGCTTTTACCTCAACCTCAAGAGGTTGATTCTTTGCTCTACTCTAGTTTTTTGTTTGTTTTTTTGTTTTTTTTGCCCTCAACATTTCGATGTTGTTCTACAGAAACCTGGCTAAAGTGTTAGTGAATGCTACCATTGGAGTGTTACCTCATTCTTGCATGAAAGTGGTACAAATGTCTAATCATACAATATCATTTACTAGCAGTGTTTGCAAGCAGTGACAATGTCTAGTAAAAAAAAAGTTTGTACACAATATCTTTGAAATATGAATATGAACACTGCATGCAGGATTTCATGGATGTCTCCAGGTTGTGACAAATTACTTATTGCATCAAATTGACTTTGCACTGCTAATGTAAAATCTTCCTGGTTGCTGTAGAATAACATTGTGTAACCCTCACTTAACTGTATTTCGCTACTAACAGATCATAAGCAGGTCCGCCTTGTTTGTAGTATTTACTTGATGTACTGCAGTCAGCCACACGTAAGAGGATGGAGGCGTGAAAGGGTTAATGGTAATGGGTTACTCAGCATCTCACAAATTTCCTGTCCTCTCCATCTCCACAGAGGGACAAAGGGCAAGGACATCAACACCATTAAGTCCCTGAGGGTCCTCAGAGTCTTGCGGCCACTCAAAACCATTAAACGTCTGCCTAAACTAAAGGTACAGTAACCCAATCTGTAACTCAGCAAGCTAATTCAGGACAAAGCAAATGGCAAGAACTGGCAGCGCTAGTGTGTGTGTGGGTTAACAACTTGGAGTATACACATGATTGATTTCAACAGTGTGTAAACATTTTCAACATTTTCCACAAAGGTACAGTTTTTCTGGAAATTCAATATTTGAATACTCAATCAAGACATATTCTATAATTTATGGTCCAACTCTGTGGTATGCTATGCTATGCTATGCTATGCTATGCTATGCTATGCTATGCTATGCTATGCTATGCTATGCTATGCTATGCTATGCTATGCTATGGCTTTCTGGCAAAGCCTTTTTGCTCACAACAAGATCATCTCTGGAGAGACGCTAATAGCTGTAATATGGGTGTGGCTTTCTGTTTGGATGACTGCTGTTTTATTTTCTTTCAATATTGTTATGAGTTTGAATATAGGAATTCACCTGCAGAGTTCTTGCAACATATACTGGAATGTTAATTAAATTTGAATGTTACAAATAGTCATCTCTGAGTGAAATGCCAGACGTGCAGCATGGTTAGCAAATCTGCCTCACAGTTGAGAGGTCCTGAGTTTGAGTTTATTTGAACGTGAAAAAAGAAGAAAATAATACAAATTAAAAATGTTACCTTCAAACCTTGACTCAGGCTTTCCTGTGCATAGTTTGCATGTTTTCTCCGTGCTCGTTCGCAAAACATGTTAAATGATTTGAAAAGTCAACATTTTCAATTAATGCAGGGAAAAGTCCAACATTTCAGTAAGATATATGTATGAATTTTAAATAGTTACTTTTTAGAACAATCAGTAGCACATTGTGCTGAAGCTACTTTTTGTGTCCTTGCAAATGTTGGGGTAAGCACCTTCATTCATTAGCCTGGTTTCTTTATCATCTCACCACATCTTTGTCTGTTCCATTTCCTTCAGCTTGAAGTATCGTAGATATCCGGCTCAGGATGGATTTATGCTATGAGGCAAATTATTACTTACTGTAGCTTCTGTGTGGATTGTCTTGTTAAAAGTAGTCTGTTTTGGTCTACATCGTATAACACTCACATGACAGTGTCGCTCCAATGTGTGAATGCTGAAATATTTTTTTTTCGTATAGAAGACTTGAAGCTCAGAGGAGTAACTAGAAAAGAGTGACTAAGCAAAATGGAGGCTGGCAGGCTAATATGTTTTTTTTTATAAAAAAAAGAAATTATAACAGAATGATGGGCGGGCTGTTAGAAGACGGGAGAAATATACTTGGCTCATTCTATATAAAAAATGTGATTGTGATCATCCATGCATAAGACCATTTATGAGCTGGATTGCGCAGATGTCACAATGTATACGCAAAGCACTTAATCTCACAAAACACCCAACACAAGCTTAGCAGAACTCAGAGGACAAACGTTGATGGACTAAATGTCCCGTGCATCCAGGCTGCCTCCTTATTACTGACATTTGTGTTTTCTATTTTGCAGGCTGTGTTCGACTGTGTTGTAAATTCCCTGAAGAATGTTCTCAACATCCTCATCGTCTACATCCTCTTCATGTTCATCTTTGCTGTTATCGCTGTGCAGCTTTTTAAAGGCAAATTCTTCTACTGCACTGATGAGTCCAAGGGACTAGAGAAAGACTGCAGGTAGGTACACTATTAAGAGTCTGTGTTTTCTGTGTGAAAGGCAAACTCTAATTCAAAGTCTGCAATCTTCATCATGAGCCAGAATTGCTTTTTCCTTCTTTTTTTCCTGTCTTTCTTGATTTGAACGAAGCCTCTATTTTCTCCCGTTTCTCCAAGGGGACAGTTTCTGGACTATGACAAAGTGGAACGTGGACGTGATGTGGAAGCTCAGCCCAGAGAGTGGAAGAAGTATGAGTTCCACTACGACAACGTTCTCTGGGCCTTCTTAACGCTTTTCACCGTCTCCACAGGAGAGGGCTGGCCTCTGTAAGTCAGGATAATCATCATATTCACACTGTATATTATCATTGTTCATGATCAAGAACCAAAGTAGAAACCAGTGATTCACATATTTAACATTAGTTCTGCCCAGTTGTGAGCACATGGAGACGAAATGAAATCCAATTTATTTTTCCTGTGTTTATGATTCAATCAATGGTCCAAATGTACTGTGTCAATCGTGTAGTCGGTGCCCGAATTAATACATTCATCATAATCATCACCGCCATCAAGAACCACCTACGGCTGTTAGCCTTTTTGTTGATTTTAGTTACATGATGGAAAAAGTAATCAATTTACCTAATTACAGTTGTCACGATCACCTTAAGTCAAACTCTACTTAATAGGCAGTGGCAATGCAATCACTTCAAACCAGGAGAAAAATTTGTTTGTTAGAATATATTTTTATGTGAAAGTCTGAACCAACAGTAACTACGACACCAGCTCGCCAGTGAGCAAAATTATCACAAAGGAATGCAGTTCAATTGAGCTCCTTCTGGTGAACTTTGGAATACTTGAAACATTGTCTGACTACATTTTCATTGTCAGATTTTTCACCAAAGTGGTGACTGTCGATGTACAGTGACTCCTGTATGAACAGTAATGTATAGTAATAGTATAGTAGTAATAGTAAATAGTAATTTGGTTCAAATGGTATCAAGTGTATATAGCAGCAACCAGGTGAGGAGTGAGAGTAAGTAACACCTGTACCTTGCCTACATTCAAGCATAATGGTTGAAGTGTCATGTTCTGGAGCTGTATGAGTACATCTCTGGGACATCCTCCAACAAATAGTGAAGGAGAGTAACATGGTCTCAAATATCCGCCAGCTCCGTGACATCATGGAGGAGTGGATGAGGATTCCAGTGGCAAACTGGCTCAGGTGAACTCCTTTCCCAAGAAGGTTAAGGCAGTCCTGGAAAAAAAGTCTGTCCACACAAAATATTGACACTTTAGGTATTTTCACTTAGGGGTGTACTCACTTTTGTTGCCAGCAGTCTATCTATTAATGGTTCTATTTTGAGTTATTGTGAGTGAACAGTACATGTACGTTGATTACTTCTCACCATAGGTGGCAAATCCAGGTCCAGAAAGTACAAACCATGCTGCAGTTTGGCTTTAGCCTCAGTTGCTAGCTAGTTAGCTAGCTGCCTAGAAGGTAAACGAGCACCATGGGAGCTAGCTAGGGAGCTAGCTAGCTAGCACCTGAGGCTAAAACCAAACAGTGGCAGGGTTTTTACTTTCGGGTCCTGGATTTGCCACCTCTGCTTTTCACTGTGTCAAAGTGTCACTTTTACAGTGTTGCCCCATGAAAACATAACATTCAATATATGCAGAAATGTGACGGGTGTACTCACTTTCATGACATACTACAGTTCTGCCCTTGAGATATAATATTGTGGTTGGTACCCCAGTTGAAGGTTCTAAAAAGAGGTGCTGTAAGAATCAGTTGGTGACAAAGTGATTAGAATTGGAGTCTCAGTGACAAGCTCCAATTCCATATTGGGTTTTCTGTCTTCTTGTTAGACCACACATTATTGACTGCCTTTATCTCGTGCAAATTATAAATTGATCCAAACATTCTTTTATTTTTCCCAATTATATCATTAGAGGACATTTGACACAATTTTGCGGGTCAATTTTTCATCATTTGTCATCGCCAGTCTGTCATTTTTTTAAGCCCAACCAAACTGTATTTATCAGTCCGATGTTATATTTTAACCACACCTCCGTCATCATTCCGTCACCACTATTTTAGAACCAACAAACAGAGGTGGGCATACCATCGGTACTGTCTGTAAGTCTGTCACTCGGTATTCGTCATCAAAACGGGTGTCAGTTATTGACGGACTGACGGACCACTTCCATCGGCGCTCAGTCGTTTTTGTTTTTTGTTTTTTAAGGTTCTCATCATTCTTTAGAGAAACGGCCGTCCATCAGGCGTGACGGAATGCCCACCTCTGCAATATCATCATGAAGTGTATTTTGAATTTTTGCCATTACATGCCTACTTTGTACTGTATGAATTAAAGTGCTATGCAATCAATGTGTCTGTTATCTGTCTAAAGCCTTACTCAATTTGCATAAGTCAGAAAGTAAGTAAGCACTCATAAGTGAGAGTTTAGCTTATCTCCTTTTGTGACGGGCAACAGATTAATTGAAAATGTAAGGAATGATTAGTCATTAATTGAAAATTACCTAGACTCATCTGGTATTTTTTTTCTTAGATTATAAAGCAGTCTTCGCTCAATCAATCTAAATCTCATTATTCTCTTTCAGGGTACTGAAGCACTCAGTGGATGCCACCTACGAGGACCAGGGCCCCAGCCCAGGTTTCCGGATGGAGACATCCATCTTCTATGTGGTGTACTTTGTGGTGTTCCCTTTCTTCTTCGTCAACATATTTGTGGCTTTGATTATCATCACCTTTCAAGAGCAGGGAGACAAAGCCATGTCTGAGTGTAGCCTGGAAAAGAACGAGGTATGAGAATGATGTTTTTTATATGCTTGTCTACATGCAATGAGAAACCGTTTTTCATGTCTCGACTGTAGTATTCATGCTTTGCTAAAGGCACACTGCTCTTGTGTCATAAATGCTTCATGGGAAAAACATTTCAAGACAAATGAATTTGGCTGTCAGAATTGAACAAAAACCAAATTGCAAATTGAGGTTCTATGCTCTGCCGTCGCCGCTACACAGTGACTTTGTTTGATTGAGGCTCATTTTGTCTTTACATTAATTATTTGTGATCACAGAGCATTTGTAGTCTCATTTTTTTTCCTCATTTTTATTATATAACAACACTTAAAAACATATTTTGAGACAAGCCGTCTGTCTCTCTTGGTCTTAAATTCTGATTGATTTTATGCTGGTTGGAGTAAAGCCCCTTCTGCTCAAAAGAATTACACAGAATTTGTGTTGTGTCTCATTATCAGAGGGCTTGCATTGACTTCGCCATAAATGCCAAGCCGCTGACAAGATACATGCCGGAGAACAAGCAGTCCTTCCAGTATAAGATGTGGAAATTTGTGGTGTCGCCTCCATTTGAATATGCTATTATGAGTTTAATTGCCCTCAACACTGTGGTGCTGATGATGAAGGTGAGTTATAATTCTTCAAAGAAAAAAATACATTGCACAAACGTAAGACTAGAGCTGCCCTGAAAAAAAGATTTACAAAAGATTATGTCACAATAGTCACGACCTGTCAACACACCCATGTGGGGCCCATGTGGGTTGGATATGGGCTGGTGAATGGGTCCCATCTGGGTCCCAGTTAATTTTGGCTAGGGATTTCATAGTGGCCCCTTGTGGGCAAGCCCAGTTGGGCTCAAGGTGGGCCTCATATGGGCCCTAGCTAAAACCCACATGGGTTTGGGATGAGCTGGTGAATGAGCACCATCTGGGCTGCACAGCTGGGTCCCAGTGAAAAGTTGACTAAATAATTTTCCATGAGAGGGATTTGAACCAGTGTACCATGGAACCAAAGCCAGCCATCCTAACCACTGAGCTATACAGCCACATAACAAAATTGATGTTTTAAATATATTTAATGCAAAATTGGCCTATCACTGATATCAAAATTTTAACAGTCCAGTTTTTGGGGAAATCTCTTCTGTAAGTGAAAATGACTACTAGTGCCCAAATTCCTTTTGTTTGAAGGTCAGTGTTTCCTGTGACAAGCGAGGAAAAGGAACATGGCACCAACTTGTCTCTAAAACTGAGAACTGACTAACTCTGAAAATATTCAAATTAAATTTCAGGAGTTGAAATCTGCTTTCAAAAATTTTATTCTGAAATTTGAACTTGCAGGGTGATTAAAAAATAATCTGCCAAAATCATCACATAAATCAATTTGATATGTACATATATGAGTGTTTATTATCCTGGGTTAGATCGAATCCCGGGGGTTCGGTGAGTCTGTTAAAGGGATTCGGCAGAGATCAAGAAACACACCCGACTCTAATTATTCATGATGATACGCCCTCTTTTGCCATCATTGGCTGCAGGTAATCACACTACATTGCTTGGCCTATCTGTGCAGCAGGGAATTTGGTGCACTCAGTAGTCGACTTGAGGCTGTTGTGATGGTATGTCGCGTGCTTTTTTGTTATTGTAATCCTTCATATTATGTCAAGCAAAAAAAGGGAAAAAAGTGGTACGACGAATAAGTGCATACCTACTGTATGTCTTGAATTTGAAGATAGGGGGGGGGGGGGTGTAAATAAAGAAGGGTTCAGTGAATGTGCATCTGAAAAGGGTTCGGTACCTCCAACAAGGTTAAGAACTACTGATATACGTATGCAACAACAGATCTATTGATACTTTTATTTATTTTTAAACCCAACCAAGAAATAATGTCTGGCTGTTTTACTGAGATTTATTTTTTAGCAACGGAACAAGCCTGTATTCTAATGTGTAATATTTCTAGTGTGATAGTTTGCCATTATTGCAGTTATGTTGTAAGTTATGTACGCAGACTATCATCCATTGCAGAGCCCTGGGATAAAGGATCATGAGTGAAGCATTTGAAAATATACCAGACTAGGCAGTGCATACATCACAACATTTTTTGGACAAATTGCTGCAGTTTAAGTTCAGATCGAGGACCCTCCATTCTCTCCTTGCACCACTGGGCATTGTAATGTTGCAGATTATAAGCACATTAGTTGTTCCTCGAAATCTTTCATCAGCCACCATCCATTTATGTGCCTTTTGCCTTTCCTCCTCAGTTTTATGGAGCACCGGACCTATACGAGTCCATGCTGAAATACTTGAACATCGTCTTCACTGCCCTCTTCACTCTAGAGTGCATCCTTAAGATTATTGCCTTTGGTCCACTGGTGAGAATGTGCTCCTTTGCACTCGGCAAACACTCAATTTTTATTTATTTATTTATTTATTTTTAATCAACATTTTTCTCTGTTTCAACTGTAAAAATTACTGAAACCCCAAAGAATGCTAAACTCATCAGCTCTTTTTGATCTGCAGTCTCTAGTGGTGAATCTTACGAAAACTGAGCAAATTAGGAAAGAGTCACAAAGTACTACTTAGGGAAATATTATTGTAAAATCCTGAGTTCAGGTTTCTAATTCAAGGCAAAGGCGTAAAAACACTCATGCCAATAAGCACAGCTATGGAGGCAAGGATGCAAAGACACAATACATTGCCTTCCCCACATGGAGCCATCTGGTCGACACGAGGTGTTTCATCTCAAGCGTAGTTCCATTTCTTAATTTGCTTTTCTTACACACCAGTTACCTCCACCTGTTTTGTTGCAGCTTACGCTCAGCCGCTCCCTCTAGGAACCGTATCTATGACGCCAGGCTCTACTTTTGTATAGCATTTGCTAGTCACTGCATATAAAAGTTGACTATTTTTATTTTAATGACACTCTAACAGAACCTAATGCATGTTTCAAGAACAGAATCATAAGGATTGCAGTTGCGAGCTAGCTGTTAGATTCTGCAGATGGTAGACTCCATGTGATATTTTTTATATTTATTATTATATATTTTTTTAGATTTAACGGAACTTGTTTGTGTTTTAGAATTACCTGAAAGCAGCCTGGAATGTTTTTGACTTTGTGACTGTGTTGGGAAGCATAACAGACATCCTGGTGACAGAGATTAAGGTAAGAGCAACACGTCATCGACTTCTGCCTCACGTTCACTAATCCCTCAACGGCAACATGAGCGTTATGTGCTGTGTCTGTTTGTTCGCAAGTGGTAGATAACCAGGTACATTTGTGATCAATAATGAGTTCTAGATCCTAAAAGTTATAGTGTGTAGAATTTAGTGCCATCGAGTGCTGAACTAATAGAATACAACGATTATGAAGCTAGCGAACTTCAGTGCCTCAGAGAGACTACACATCACAAGCCTACCACCAATTATTAGCAATTATTATTTGGAGTGACCAAGCAGGAGCTAGCGTGAGCAGCTAACAAGCGAAAGCTAGCAAGAACTCGCTGTAACTGGAGCGGCTAACAAGAGGCTAATGGGAGAAGCTAGCGAAAGCAAAGCGGAGGTAAACAAGCTATGTAATAATGGCGATTGGCTATTAGAGATTAGATTGAAAAAATATATGTTGATATGATTGAACATATTTTTTGCATACTATTGAAATTAATAGTGTTTTTTTAATGAATAAATTATTATATAATAAAAACAATTATATATAATTATAATACACACTTTTCCTTTTACGCAATTTTTACATGTTGAATAAAATATCAAAATTCAGCTTTGCATTTCTTTACATGAGTCTGAACGAATCAAATAGCACATGGTTCAGGTTTTCTATAACTTAGACCTTCCCGACCACCTAATGATAAAAAGTGTCCAACATTTATTTACTACTGTATGGCTTTCTCTAGTCAGGCAGCTACTTGAGAACTGATGCTCGTAATGGGCCAATTGATGGAATGGAGGACTGAGGCAGGTTATTGTGGCTTTCTATGTGTCAGATCTATCTTTGTGTGCCTTCCTCATCATGTGATTGTTGGTCTGTGCTCTGTCTCTTTTCTCTCACGTTCCTTTCTCTGTTTCTCTTGTCACTTTCTCCATCATCTGCTATGTCTTTCCTGGCGCCTGTGCCCTCTGCCCCTCGTGTCACAACTGACACAGACGGTAAGTGGCTTTCCTTGTTGGCTGCTGATTCTTTCATTTTTCCTTCCAGTGGTTTGTTTTTTCTTGCTTGAAAAAGTCAAGTTTTCTTAATGTGACACATTGCTGAGACTAAAGAGAGATGACGGTGTGATGGATCCCAATTTGATAAATGTAATCAGTGAGCTTTAATATTTAAGAACACTGCTTGCTAAAATAATTTTGGTTTTGTTTATAGTCTAATTTTGACTAGTGGATGATGTTGAGTTTTGTACTACAATGTTATGTTGAACAGTTGTTTGATTGATTATTACTATCAGAGGTGGGCGTGTCAATGAATTTTGATGGTCCGTCATTCGTCAACGGTCAGGACACGACATTGTTTCAAGCAGAACCAAATTGTAATTGTCAATCCGTCATTATTTTAACCACACTTCCATCATCGCTATTTTAGGACCATTAGTGAATTTCACTGGTCCATCACTTATTGTGATCAACCGGTGAGTCTTGAAATAATATTTTTCAAATAAAAAAAAACTATTCAGTTACATAACCACCTCAAATTAAGTATTAAAAATTAGATTTTCTTACATTTTGCAGTTTTAGAGTTCTCCTCCTCCTCTAAGTTTATTTGCGGACTGCAGCCTTTCATTTTCTGTATTGGTTACCTCCGCTGTAGTCTATATTCTCCCAGACTATAGGAGGCAGCGATGAGCGTCTAAGGCATATGAACCACATTTCACCACAATAGAAGTAGAACAAAGTTTGGGGTAAACCGTCTACACATATTTAAATGAAAACAAAGAATTGGGAAGTACAAAAAACTGCTCTTTACAACAGCTTTTGCTCATCCGCCATGTTTTTCCACGTACAAAGTTATGGACGTACAGTAACCTGGGCTGCTAAAGCTGCCATAGTGAGAAGTGAAGCCAATGGCAGGCATCTTACGTTGCCACTCGCTAAGCTCACCTAACTTGAAAACATGGATTTCCCTGCGGCGTTTTCACATTATTTTCTGTCTCTACGGTGAAAATGCCGCCGTGTGTGGCATACAGTTGAACCAATAAATATGAAACGGGAGTCTGTCAGTCGGTACTGACCTGGTTTTTGAAGATTACAAAAAACTGTGTTAATCCGTCAATTTTCAAAATGTCCCATCACTCACCAACAAAACGGGTGTCGGTCATTGACGAACCTTCCGTCAGTATTGAGGTAATGCCCAGCTCTGGTTATATTGTATTTTAAAAAAAATTATAATAAAGTAATCTCACCTACAATGACCTTAACAATCATGGTGCTAATGAGGTGAATTACAGTTTTGCTTGAAAGTTTACATACACTAGGAGTATATGTAATTTTGGTGACAATTCATAGCATTTTTGTATCTTTAAGCAACGTTTAGCTTTTGTACATTTACAGTTGTGGTCATAAGTTTACATACCGCAAGGGTGTGTAAACTTTCAAGCACAAATGTAAGTTGTATGTCATTTCCATGGTTTCCCTGGATCATCTACTTTATCTATTTTTAAGATAGCAATAGTATTAACATCGTGCTTTTATATTTTGCACAGCTATTTGAAAATTTACCATGCACAATGTTTTTTTCAATGTTTATTTCAACACATACATTGTTGGTATGTAGCTTATATGCGGTCTTGTCATTTGCTGGCTTCCCAATTTCTGGTTTAAAAAAATATGTTCTTGTTGATTTGCTGTATATTATTCTCAGTAGCTTGAAGGTAATGCACACTTTACAAATGAAAGGAAAGCCGTTTGTCCTGAGGTTGTATCTCAGTGAACGTTTTCCTGTTCCCATTCATCTCCTCCAGGACAAGATGATTAACTTGAGCTTCCTGAGGCTGTTCCGAGCGGCCCGGCTCATCAAACTGTTACGGCAGGGCTACACCATTCGTATTTTGTTGTGGACGTTTGTGCAGTCCTTCAAGGTAAACAAACAAACCCAAGGCAGATTGTATGGAGTTATAGCTAAACGTTCAAAATGCAGATAATGCAGGCGAGTATTTATTCCTAAAGATAAGAAAATTTGCTCTTTACGCACTGTGATTTATTTCGAGATAAACATCACAAGTATCCGAGAAACAGGAGGCTAAAAAGGTTGTAGAGGCACACTGTAAACTCTGTTTACTATAAAAAGTTACAAACTAGCTCTGACAAGGCTGCAGATGGATTTTCACTTGATGTTGGTTTTCAGTTATAAATCCCTGAAGACATGTCAAGATAAATGCAAAACGCCAGGCTCCAGCTGAGAATTTATAGCCGGTTTAATGTCAGTGGTGAGAGCTTTTATGCAGAACGAAAATGGACAGTAACTGCAGTGTTAAAAGGTGGCTATTTAATTACAGCAAATGTTTGCCTCTTCCTAAATTGATATTTAAAAGAATCCAAGCAGGTAAGGTTGAATGTTTTTGAGGTTGTAAAACAAGACTGGTACATACAGTAGGTTGCTTCTCATAACCTGCAGAGTCAGTCAGATTTGTTTGTGTTGCAAAAAGGGGCATAACAAAAGTGTTGGCATTGGTATAACTGTAAAATGGAGACAGAAAATCAGAACCTTGTACTCAATTGTACTCTGTAGGTGTAGTACTATGTAGATGTGTGATGTTCCATCTGTTTGTGTTTGTAGGCCCTGCCATATGTTTGCCTGCTCATTGCAATGCTCTTCTTCATCTATGCCATCATCGGAATGCAGGTGAGTTGTTGCATACTAGACGCCAACATGACAGAATGATTGCATGTCGGCTTGGACGTTCCTCTTCATTTTCTTTATCCTCCAATAAGAAACCATTGAGATCAACACATTTCCTCATTCATATGACCTAGGCTATGATCTATCTGTATTTTTTTTTTCTTTTTAATCTTTTGAGAGGGAAATAGATATAATGAGGTTGATAAATATTCACACCTTTTTATATAACCGAAACAGTACAATACATATTTAAAACAAAATGGTTTTTGCTGCACTTACAGTGTGTCACATAGCTGTTCAGACTCCTTAAAAAAAAATTTTATTTCAACGACATATATAAACTTCTTTATTGTGCTTCAAACAATCAATTAAAAACGCCAGAATTGTTTTGCGCTATAATACTCAAGGTCTCTTGCCCTATTTTAATTTTAGATTAAGTTGTCGTCAATAAGACTCAGAACCCTTTTTTCGTGCCGAGTGCAAGTCTAGCGCAAAGCACAATCTAACTGTGTGCATGGTTAGAGTTTTCTTTCCTTTGGTATTTTCCTTCGCACAGGTAGAATTGAGTGTATATGGGTATTTGCACCATTGTGGGATGCATTGCAACGGACTCCCGGCCAATCAAAAGCGGCTCCCTCGTTCCCATGAAAATCGGGGTGGTGGAAGCGTAGACATGCTTTACATTGCAGAAGCCGAAATTGACTCACTGTTTAACTGCAAGATGTCCACCATCTGCACCACCATTTAGACCCGCGAGTCTAAAATCAAGTCTACTTTTGGTCACCAAATTGCAAGATGCGCTGGGGGTGCGGCAGAGAGGCATAGTGCATCCATCAAATTCACAAACGCTCAACTAAACTTGCCACTGCACAAAAATGATGATGTGCCCGTTTTTATTTTATTTTTATTGTTTTTAAATTTTTTAGAGAGAGCTCAGTATTGTTCATTCGGTAATCTTACTGATTCGACATGTCATCATCATTGCTCCCTCTCTCTTTTTTCCTCTCTTTTTCTTTTTTTGTATGTGCGTGAGAATGTGCGGGTGTGTGTGTGCATGTGTGCGTGCGTGTGAGTGTGTACTCATTAATTCACCTAAAACCTATTAAAAATCCCATACCGTTCACCTAAACCGAATACTTCAGAATCCAGCTAGAGTCGTGAGGTTGTCAGAGACCCAAGGAAGGATCAAAGAAAAGAAAGGAAAGTGAAATCCAGCACCTACTACCCACCGGGTTACCAACCAGAATCTTTCACCAACCCCAGAAACATCTAAATTCCAACAAATTAGGGAGACCTCAAGAGACCAAAGGAAAGACTGAGGAAAGGAAGGAAGGATAGATGAAGCAGAGTGAGATCCACAGACATCAGCCTCTACCGCTTCAGCGACCAGAGGACGAAGCAGATTGTGTTTGAATTTCGATAGATGCTGGTGTGGTGGATCTGGCATGCATGAAAACCTCCACCAAAGAGGGGAGCCGTCGGCCCCGGCCAGGACAAAGCAAGCACAACCCCCACAAGGCATCCCAGGCCATGGATGTGCCCGTTTTTACGTCAAGCACACAGGGTCAACAAAATAGGGCCTTCAGTATTAAAAGTTACAATGCTGAATAGATCCACGATGATCCACATTTTTAAAAATTTCAGAAAACAACTTTAAAAGCAGTGTTGCCCATTTAACTCATTCACTCCCAGTCATTTTCACTGAAGCAACCCCCTTCGCTCCCGGCTGTTTTACTGGATTTTGACTGATTTTGAAAGTCCCGCAGAATATTGTGTTCTATTGCTATGAAAACATTGAACCAACCAAAATAAACATTAGAAAACACTGGGAAAAACAGCTTATTAACATGGCCCTGGCTAATCTCTTATACTCTGCTGCCACCTGCTGGCCGTTTTTTGTAATAACTAACTACCATTGCTTTAGGCCACATCTTCATGTCAGAAGCTGCATCAATGCCTTCTGTGTGCTCTTGCATAAAAAAAATAAAATTAAGGCACGTATAAATATGTTTTGGGGAGTGAAGGGCAAAGTATTAACAAACAAATGTACCCGTTTTTGGGTTTGAATGAGTTAAGATGATTCCCTCCTGTTACAGGTGTTTGGAAACATCGAGCTGAATGAGGAAACCGCAATAAATCACCACAACAACTTCCAGACCTTTTTCCAGGCTTTAACGCTTCTCTTCAGGTGAGCACACGCTCATACTCCAAACATGCTGACACAATCATAAATGTTGCACAGGGTTCACAGTGTGTGTATTTGCATTGTATTTGTTATGCATTTTGCAGGAGTGCCACTGGTGAAGCATGGCATGAAATTATGCTTTCATGTCTCAGTAATCGGTCATGTGACAAACTCTCAGGAACTGCAGGGAAAGAGTGTGGAAGCGACTTTGCCTACTTTTACTTTGTCTCCTTCATTTTTCTCTGCTCCTTCTTGGTCAGTACTCTTGTGTAATGTAAAACACTAACTCATGACCTTTTTTTGATTGCTTTCACACATTTGATTTCCCTTCACTAGATGCTAAACTTATTTGTTGCTGTCATCATGGACAACTTTGAGTATCTGACCAGGGATGCCTCCATCTTGGGTCCTCATCACCTGGATGAGTTCATCCGCGTATGGGCAGAGTATGACCCTGCTGCATGGTAGGTGCTGCCTTCACTTGATCTCCATTGTAGAGCTGCGCTTCAATGGAGCATTTTGCTGAGAATCTCAGTGTTCCAGCTGAATGATTCGATGTCATTTAGTGTGGAAAAAAAATCCCATCTTAGAATCAGCAGCGGGGTGAATGGCAGCCTGAGCCCTGTGCCAACTGAGAAGGCTGACAAGCCCTCAGCCGGCGCGCCTGATGCATGTAAATCCAGCAAACGTCGCCCTCCTCACTGCTAAACCAAGTGCCTCTAAAGATGTTAGTCAGTCACGGATTCATGGTAGCGTGAAGGGAAGACATTTTCCCACTAGTGTGACAATACAAGTTTTGCTCTCTGCCACACTCACCCTGATTAATTGACATATTTTAGTAGATAGATTGAGGACTCATCCGACCTAAGGCTCAGTAGATTTCTTCTAAGGATTTACTGAGCCTTGTTTGGGAGCTATAAAATTGACATCTTCTGACAGACATGATTGAAGAGATATTCTTTTAAAATTCTTATTTAATTCAGTAACTGTAAATTATGTGCTGTCAGTGAGACCTTATTTTGTGTTTTAGCATCATGTAAATTGCGCAATTATAACACTCAAATCAAGCAAGTGTTTTGATTTATAATATTCACACATCAAGTGTGTACTCTGTCCCAAAGGCGTTGATTGTTTTTCCCCCCCCTACCTGCATGGAATAAATGGGTGTAAAACACTCATGGTAAGATTTTCAACAGGTTTGTAAAAATGTCCTAAAGCTTTAAACTACCATGGATACACCCCTGTTCAAATGACAGGTTTCAATGATTTAAAAATATTTTCCAACATTAAAGTAACCTCTATGAATAATGTTTGCATATGTGTGCACACCCTCTCTGTTGGTTTGCTTGACCCAAACACAACATTGCTCGTCACCAAAAGAACACCATACCTTTTGCAGCATCATGCTTTGAGGCTGTTTTTAATTAGTTAGAGTCGAGACTTTCGATGAGGTAGAAGTAATCATAAACCATTAGCACACACCCTAGAGGCGTCTGCTAGAAAGAAAACAAATGTCAAGAAAAGCCTACTAGAACATTTGAAATGTATTAGGGGTTCATCAGAGGCACTTTAACTCATTCACTCCTAGCCATTTTCACTGAAGCAATCCCCTTCGCTTTTGGCTGTTTTACTGAGCTTTGACTGATTTTGCCAGGCCCACAGAATATCCTATTCTATTGCTATAAAAACATGGAAGCTACCAAAAGAAAGATTAGAGTCTCTTCTTTCATCAGGAAAAAAAAGTATATTTCTGTGCCGTGTTTCCGTTTTGCAGCAATTAGCATTAGAATATAGCTAAGGGTCATCATTATTTACGAATCTGCTTTGAACTGTGGGTAAATCAGCTTTTTCCAAATTGGCCCTGGTTGATATATTCTACTCTGCTGCCACCTGTTGGCTGTTTTTGTAATAACTACCATTGCTTCAACCGTTTTGTACAGTTGAGAGGCTGCATCAAAGCCTTCTGTATGCTCTAGCACAGGGGTGCTCAAATTCGGTCCTTGAGAGCCCCTATCCAGCTTGTTTTCCATGTGTCTCTTCACTAACACACCTGATTCATGATCAGGATTGTTATCAGGCTTCTGCAAAACTTGCTGAATCGTTAGATTAAGGCTGTGCTGCAGGAGGGGAAAAGAACATTAGAAAACATATAAATACATCTTTGGGACACTTAAAACATTTAAAATAGAACGTATTTATAAGTTTTTGGGATCACATGAGTTAAATGGTTGCAGGTGTGTGCAGACCCACATTTAACGTTTTGTGTTTAAATGTAATTGGCTAGTTCTAAACATAGCCACACTCCAGTTATAAGATTTTAGTTCATTTTTACTTCCCCCCCTTAAAAAGATTAAAGATGTTTTTGAATGGCGTTGTGCAGGTTGCAGTTCAAATTGATGTTGAAAACTGTTTAGAAATGATTTATTCTGGTCTCATTTTTATTTGTAATCATAAAAACCTGGCATTTGAACAAGGGTGTGTAAACTTTTTATATCTGCTGTATATTCCTGGAGGCCATTGATTATCATTTCAGTATTTCAGGCCACCTTGGTCAAAATGTGATGATCTTGCGGGAGATGGGATAGGCAAATATGACAGGCCATTTTTGCTGTGGATACCTGGCAAGATTTTTAAACTGCCGAAAAGTTTCCCATGGCAGTCACGTTGCAGATACGAAACTTATAAGCTTTTGTGAGATCTTGTAAATGCAACTAAACTTGACTTAACCCCCCCCCCCCCCAAAAAAAAAAGGATTCAAATAAAAAATGGCAAACAAATGGACCTGTTGTTAAGTATATAAAGTACATATTTTTCTTCAGCATGAGATGACCACTAACCTAACATCATTGATCATGTCTTATCTTTTTCAGTGGAAGGATATGCTATCAAGATATGTACAAATTGTTGCGTTTTATCTCACCTCCCCTGGGCCTGGGGAAGAAGTGTCCAAACAGGGTGGCCTATAAGGTTTGCACTCAGTCACAGTCCTTTTGTTTTCAGAGGGACTGTAATGATTTGGACTGTGAATGTCTGTTGCCAGAGAACGACATGGGCACACATGCATACAAATATGCATTGATCCCTTACTAACCAGCATGCAGCTAACCACGGCAAGTCTAAGAAACAACGCCACAAGTCAGGCTCATGCAAAAGGCAGCAAATATGATGTTAAAAATACATTTCTTGTGTTTTTACACTCATGCAAATGCAGACTTATGAGCTTTGTGCGCTTTGTTTCCACTGTTGGTTACTGCTACTGTATTTTAGCATTAGGAGATAGAGGGCATGTTGAATGAATACTCCAACACAATACTGCCATTTAAAATATTTATCATTTGCTTCTGAGAGTTTTAAAGGCAATATAGTGACTTTGAGATCTGCAATTTAATCTTGTGCAAAATGCAAATGCACAGGAAGGTCAGCCACAATGCACAGTGTAAAATTAAATCACTCCAGATGTGTGCTACAAATTTATTACACACACTCCAGAGAGAATCTGGACAATTGTTAACATTTGGTCACCTGAACAGTGTCTAAAATAAATGAAGCCCTGAAGTGCAAAACCATTGCTATTGACACTCATTTTTAAACAAAAGAACTAATAATATTTCAGTATACAGAAGCTATATTGAATTTTATGCTACAAAGACAATGGGCCCTGTTTTCGTTCTCAGCGCAAGTCTAGCGCAGGGCAGGGTTATTATAGTTTTGGAGTTTTTATTTTAGTTAGTTTTTATTTGGTTTTGAGTTGAAGGTGCCCTTCTATTGGCTGTTGCTAGATGACATCAATTCTGTGTGGCACACTTTCAAATGCCTTTATTCTGGTTAATATAGAAATAAATATATGTAAAATCACATTTAAAATCATCCCCAAAGGCTCATGTAATAAAATTATTACCAAAGACTAAAATGAAGGATGTTTTCGCTATAATTATAGTTTTAGTTGGTTTTGTAAACGAAAAAATTTAGTTTCAGTTTTCGTTTTTTTTAAAAAGCATTTTTGTTTTTATTTTATTATTTCTTTCTTTTGGCATTTTGCTTGACTAGCTCAGATTGAATAGGACGTTTTGCGCCGTTGTATGATGGAACGCAGACGACTTCCGGCCAATCAAAGCGGCTTTCCTTATTCTCTTTAAAATCAGGGCGGTAGAGGCGCACACAATGCTTGAAATTGCAAAAGCAGAAATTGATTGACTGAGGTTTGTGTATGAGGTTGGCGTGCGCAAAGTGTGTTTATACTGATAAACTGTAAGATCATCCTTGCGGATGATGAATGAATGAAATACAATGACATCCTCCACCCGCGATCGCGAAGCGCCGAAATATTCTGACTGCGTCTCGCCAAAATTGCCTCAGACCACCTGCACCACCACTTAGACCTGCTTTTTGCGAGTCTGAAATGCAGTCTGCTTTTTGTCACCAATTTGCAAGTCCGCCGGAATGCCCAGCGAGGCGCAAATATGGTAGACGAGACTTGCCCTGGCACGAAAATGAAGATGCACCCGTTTTTACGCCGAGCACACAGGCGGCTGTCTATGAAAATAGGGCCTGAAATCATGCCAGACCTGAACTTTAAACTTGAAATAAAATCACCCAGAATGCATCATTATCACCAATATGTTTTCCTGGATGATTAATCCAATCAAAATGGAGACACAATGACGTAAAGCAGGCTTCCCTGTTAAGCCATTTTAACTAATGTGGAGACCTTTTTGAGAACAACATCTCACATTTAATTCTTTATACATTGGAGTATTCATTTCCCACAAAATGCACTCTATCTTCTGAATGCACAACATTGACTGGATCCCTCCATTCAGGTCCAGAGCCTTCTCTAATCCATTCCCGAATCCTTCAATCCAACAAGGATTCCGTATCATGATATCCTGGAAATCTTATTAACAAGGATTTCTGTGTCCCCTTCTCTTTCCCCTCCCCACTCTCCATGTTTCTTGTTTTGTTTTGTTGACCATGAAACGTTCCCCACTCCTGTACCATCTCACACATGGGAAATCTCCATTCCTTCCTCCATGGCCTCCTCCTCCTATCCTCTCTGCGGAAAGCGGCCGCATGACTTACCGTGATATGTACGAGATGCTCCGAGACATGTCCCCTCCTCTAGGTTTGGGAAAGAAATGCCCACCCCGCATCGCCTATAAGGTAGAATCCCTCCCCCCTCATCTGTGCGTTGCCTCGTTCAGTCACTGCTGGTATTCCAACTGTCAAACACCATCCAATTTTATGTCAGTGTGTCACATTCAGAATCTTTTGGGCTGCTGATCGAGCTTGTTTTCCCGTCAGGCCCATAATATTGTCATGCTTTGTGAGGGTTTGTTGACATTTAACTATGTTCGGTTTGAAAAATATTTTCTGTAAAGATGATCTCAAGTCGTTTCTTATATGGAGTAAAAAGTAAAATCTGAAAGAAACTTTGATCAGAAACAATCCAAAAAGGACATCTGTGGTTGGAGTGGTGACTAGTATGCCACCTCACAGTTTTGGTTTTGGTTCCAAAAGAAATCTCTCGCCATCCTGTGTGGAGTTTGTGTGATCTCTGCTTGTGCGGGTTTTGTGCATGTAGTCCACATTCCAAACACATTCATTTCATATACAGTAACCCCGCTCCATCAGTGAGCTTCGTTCTGGACCCTTCCCTCAATAAGGCAATATTGAAGAAAAACTATTCAAGTAATCTATAGCAGGGAAAGGAAACTTAAATGCTGGAGGAGGCCACAATTGTTCATCAGTGCTTCTGGGAGGCCACATAAGACCACTCAATTCGTAACTTGATGTATGACAAAAATGCTCACAAAATATGTGCTCGTTATATATTTCCTTTTTATATAATGCACTTTTGCATGGATATGCATATCCACTATCTCAACCGAACAACAAAGTGTTTGAAGCAAACAACAAAATAACCACATACCGCAATTTATTTGCAGTGCAAAGGGCTCTCCTCCATGAAAATTACCATTCGAGGTTGGCGCAAAGCTGCTAAACAAGAAACCATCATTAATTGCAATAACTCATTTTGTTAAAAAAAATACACAAAAATCCAGCATATCATTCCAAATCCACAAAAAATTAGTTGGCCTCTTCACCTTGTAAAATAGAGCAGTATAATGCTACGTTCAGACCGAACCGAAAATATCGCGACGACACGCTGGTCTGCCTGTGTGTTTGTTCGCAGGGTTCTACAATGGGATTTGTTTCGTGCCGTGCCACAACGGAGGAAGAGGAGGGATTTACGCTTCGGTTGGTGCTAACTTTATTGTAGCATTGCTCCACGCTTATCTTCCTCCAAGCAATCTCCGTTTTAGCCCGGTCCCGGTACACGTAGCTGGCCGTGTCGTACAGCTCCGGGTGCCTGCAAACTGAGCCGATTAAGATATCCTCCACGTTCTAATCTGCACACAATATATAGGTGTACTGTATTGCAACCGCTTTCTGTGTTTTGTCTGCTGTGTATTTGGTGACGCGGACTATCTCGATACCGATTGGCTGTTGCTGACGCGATGGCGGCAAAAGTTCAATTCGGCCAATGCCGACGAAATGGGCGAAGTAGCGAAAAGCTCGCCGGAAATGTGTCAAACACGCCGCCTGGCACGCAAAAGCGCCCCTTACAACACCCCCCCACGCGCGAAGTCCACTGACTACTATGCAATCGCACCGCCGGAAACGCCTCCCCCACGGTTGGTCTTAACGTAGCATAAAACCTAGTGTAAGTGCAACTAAGACATGTCTGCCATCAAGTGGTGATTGGTGATGTTGCAACTTAAAACAACTGCATATTCACATTTAGATTTTTAGATTCGCATGTTTGTGGATTTTTGTTTCTTTTTTCCTTCCAATATTTTTTCAGATTTTGGATTTTCCTGGATTTCCCATGATTTATTTTTTCCAAATTCAAGAGATTTTTTTTCATGAAAATTTTTCTTAAGAATTTTTGGAGTTTGTTAAAAAAAAAAATCTTTTTTGGAGTGGAAAATTAATCAAGGGGCCACTCAGAGTGTGTTCGTGAATTGCAGGTGGCCCGAGGGCCGCCAGTTGCCCATCCCTGCTCTAAAGGCAAATTTTTAAAACATTTATATTTTTAAGGTCTTCAAACATATTATTAAAATAATACAAAAACATTTAAACATATAGGGCAAGGACAATGGATACACAAAAATATGAATCTGCAGTGTACCAAATCTTCTGTATTGACAGTAAACAATAGGCTACCCGTTCCTCTAAACTAACAAACTTATCATCTCAAATGCATCAATAATCATGCCCAAAGAAGTACATTATAAAATGAACCTTGAATGTCGCTTTCTGTAGGCTTAAAAAGCAGGATTAAAGCGCATGACGTTGATTTCATTTTTGTTATTCTTCTTTCAAAACAACAAACTAAATAAGTGTGCCGCCATCTAGTGGTCAAAAGTGGAATTTACAGGGCACCCAATATACAGTTAGACTAATTAGTTTTCAGCTGTATAAAATAAGTAAATAAATAAATCCATGAAATAGTATGAAGCTAGGACCCGCGATGGAGGGGGGTTTACTGTCTACTCTGCATCGTCCATACGTATGAATGTGACTGTGAACGGTTTCAGTCCAGGGTGGACTCTGCATCTTACTGAAATTCAGCTGGGATAGGCTCCAGCTCACTTGAAAGTAGATGTATATAGATGTACTCTTTCTCTATAAAGTAATCTCTCAAAGTTAATTACGAGGGTTCAATGATTAAACAACAGCTACTGGTACTTAAGGTATTTTAGAGGAAGTTCTCAATTTAACTGCATTGCATTTAAATGACACTTTTTAATTACCTTGCACTACAGTAATTTCACTCCCTGCTAACCATCCTGTCTTTTTATTTTTATTTTTTTACATTTGGAGTTTTACTTTCTCTTTACATAGTATAATCCATATACTGTACCAATACAACTAGAATGCAGCAGTGAGGCTGTTGGGGCACAAAAAAAAATTAACTGAAGAATAAGAACTTTGAAGAAAACGTTTGTTTTTTGTTTTGACTCAAAATGCAGGGTTGCTTACTGTTGGTACTTTTCGAATCTCTCCTTTATAAGTGGGTGTTCCTGCCCGTTTGCATGATGTGTTGTTTTGTTATCTGGCACTCATATCCACAGCTGGCACTCTACTGCAATGTGCTTCTCAAAAACAGGTGCAATAATGTCCATACATACACAATACTAGGCATTTTCCTCATTATTTATCACCTCCTTTTTCTTCACTTCATCTCTCTCATTGTCTTTTTGCACGGTTTCTGATGCTTCAAATATATACAGATGTGCATGTAGCACTTTGCCTTGCCTCAGTGCGAATGTCTGTACTATGTGAATTCTGCATGACCAATTTATACAATGCAGCGCAAACTGAAGTCATGGATTGCCGGTCATTAAAACCAATAATGGCTGTGTAGAATATTTCAGAATGTTATTTGACTGCACAACTTACATATGATAAGCAACACAAAAATGTGTTGAAAAACCAGTTAAAAGTGTTAGAGCCTGGGAATATTCTTTTTTTAATTCACCTAATAATTGTGCTTTATGAAAAAGTTTGCAACTACCAACAACAGAAAAGCATTTAGGACAGATTGAATGAGAATTCTTCCTAGCATTCCAACAGTTTAATTTTAATTTATCTTGGACAAGAGACAGGTTCTTAACTGTCACTTTTTTTATCGTCAGGCATTGCCGATACAGTGGATATAAAAGTCTACACACTGTTGCATGCTGTGTGCACACTAGAACAGCTGAACTTTAAATGGTGGCAGGTGTGTACTGACTCCTATTTAACAACAGTTACAATTAGAATTCTGAAGCCACATCTCCAGTTATAAGTGCGCACAAACGTAGTTTAAAAAGAAAAAAACAAATCAATTGAGTTGTATAGGGACCATTAACACATTCACTCACAGCCATTTTCACTGAAGCAACCTCCTTCGCTCCCGGCTGTTTTACTGGATTTTGACTGATTTTGCAAGGCCCACAGAATATTCTGTTCTATTGCTATAAAAACATGGAACCAACCAAAAGAAACATTAGAGTCTCTTCTTTCATTAGGAAAGAAAAAGTATATTTGTATCTTTTTCCGTTTTGCAGCAATTAGCATTAAAATATAGCTACGTTTCATCAATATTCACAAATCTGTTTAGAACACTTGGGAAAAGAGCTTTTTCGCAACATGGCTCTGGTCGGTCTCTTATACACTTCTGCCACCTGCTTTCCATTTTTTGTAATAACTACCATCGCTTTAAACAACCTCTTCGGGTCAGAGGCTGCATCAAAGCCTTATGTATGCTCTAGAATAAAAAAATAAAAATAAAAATAAAACTATAAATATGTTTTTGTGACCATGACAATATTTAAAATAGAACGTTTTATACTTTTTTGGGAGCAAATAAGTTAATGGTGGAATTTTCCCCCATGATTTATCTTGGTCTCATTTTTTTACATCACAAAAACCTTGCCCTTTATCAGGGGTGTGTAGACTTTTTATGTCCACTACAGATTTTTTGCTTTTCCAAGAATATACAGTAGCTATACATACTCAGAACCAATAAGTGTCTGTTGTTGCACATCCAATAGCTAGCAAGAGAGAATCATAGCACAGCAGTTTATCTAGTATGTTGCATATTATTGTCAAATATTCTCGACTTTAAATTGTACTTCTTTATGTCAAAACATACCCAATTTTAAAACATCTCACAGTTTCACAGTTCAATTGAACAATGTCCTTTTAATAGGTTAAAGCTCAAATATCAAATAATTGTACGCATAAAGCTAATATTCAGAGTCTTGCAAAAGAAGTTGCGTGTGAATTTTACGGGTTTACAAAGCTGCCTTCTCTTTTTTCTGCCTGTTAGCGTTTGGTAAGGATGAACATGCCAATTGCAGATGACAACACAGTGCATTTCACCTCCACACTAATGGCCCTGATTCGCACAGCCCTAGAGATCAAGCTGGCATCTGGTGAGAGACTGGAAGTTCAACATTTGCATATTTGCAGATGGAATGATGCATATGATCTTGGTGAATCATAATAATAAAACCCATTTCATGTGATTTTTAAATGTATTTATTATTTTTTTGCATTCACAGGAGTCTTAGCACAACATATATGTGATATTGATCTGAAAAGAGAATTAAACAGAGTTTGGCCCAGCTTGTCGCAGAAGACTGTTGACCTGCTAGTGACGCCACACAAATGTAAGCCTAATTTTTGTTTAGAAAGCCACACAAAGGAATCGTGGTTTGTTAGTGGTTTGTTTTGTTGTACTCTGGCGCCATCTACTGTTTGCCCTGTTTCAGACAATGAGCTGACTGTGGGGAAAGTGTATGCAGCGCACATGATTTTTGACTACTACAAACAGAATCGAGCCAAGAAACTTCAGCAGCAGCATCCTTCAGCTCAGGTACATTGGAGAAAGCTCACTTGTGGCCTTGCTTCAGATATTTTAGTGAGTTTTGGGGTTTTGCTTTGTTAGAAAGAGTGCAGTCAGATAGGTTACGGCAATATTAAGTGCAACCCGTTGAGCTACGTTGGTAAATAAATACATATAAATAAAGTAAATGCAAATCGAAAGTAGAAAATGTTTACGTACTGAAATGATAGATATTTGATTTATTTATTTAAAACTGCAACATTTACATTTCACACACTTAAAAAAACACTAACTCCTTTGGTTTTGCTAACATTGTGAACTGACTAAAAATGGTAATTATAACAACTAAAAAATATATGCCTTATGTGTATGTGTTAAATGACGTTACCTCCATGTTAATTTTTTTTTTAACATTGTCATCATTGGCTTTTTTGATAAATAATGGTGATAAATAATGAGATACATTACTAATTTGTCTATATACTGTATGCCCTTTGTTATTAATCACTTTTTATTGTATTGCAGAGTAAAATTGGAGCGCTGTTTCGTCCTATACTTCCCTTCGGTCACATCAAGGAAGTAGAGCCCCCAATACCCAGTCCCCAACAGCCTCTACACCCCGAGTCAGAAGCAAAGACGTCACCTCTTCCACCTGTCACAACCACTACCACCACCTCGATTAACAAGGACACAATGTGAGTGTTTGCTGTCAATGACATACATTTGGTGTCAAACATATTCTATACTCAAGTCACCTGCACAGTGAACACAAGTCGAGGGACTCAGCTTTTGTTCAATTAGGGGTTGACTTAAAAAAAACTAAAAATTACTTTTGTGCACTTTCAACAGAATATATATATATATATATATATAAACCTATATTTGTTGTATTTCATCTTATCCTTCATTCATTGTTAATATAAAATATTAAGGTGCATCCAATAAATTAGAATATTGTAGGCAAAACCTATTTTAGTGTATATTTCTGTCTAGTTCAATTGAAATAATGAAACTATATTATGAGGTTTCACTTTATACAGAGTGAAATACGGCATGATATTTTTTTTCTCATAATGTTAACAATGGCAGCTTTCAGCTAATGAAACCTAAAAATTTACCATTTCAAGAAATTTTAATATTATTTAATACTCAATACAATGGAATTAATTACTAATATATTTCTATATGAAAAGGTAGGCATGTTAAGATTCATTTAATTCACTCCTTGAATATTCAAATGTATTTAAATCCTTCAGTATATGGGCATGTGACACATGGTGTGCACACTCCCCTTACATTCTTTGAATTCATTTTCAATGCTCATGTTAATTTATTTCAAAGAAATGCCATTGCATATTAAAAAACATCCACCTGTAAATATGCCAGTTTGAAGCCAAATAACAATTTAGGACTGTAGTTCATTGGCAGGTAGATTTTAAAAGCATAGATAAGAAGTAAACAACAAAGGAACAGAGCAACAAAATAGATGACAGAATACAGCACAAGACTGCAACCAATAATTTGTGACCATCAGAGTAGATTAAATGCCTTGGTAAGACAGTGTTTAAAGCAGACCAATGCTTCTTGCTAAGTCCTAATTGTACAATCTAAAGAGCGAGGAGAATTTGCACAGTTGCTAATTTCAGAAGTTCCCTTGGTCATTCTTTCTAATTAAATTCTTTAGGCGGACACCACATTGGTGACCCCGTCATATGGGGACATGCTTTTAGTGGCATTGGGAAACATTGTGTATGTCATCTGTATAGACAACTCTCTCATTAACATAAATCAATGTAGCAAGATTAGGTAAAGTTGTTACCAAAAAGTAATGTAATTGACCATTGGTGGACCACAAATGTGCGGTATGAATGTGAGAATTTATTGCAGAAAACCTGCACACATTGTTTCATACTAAACAGATACAATGTCCTCCATGTTACAGCACGGTTGGAGTCATTAATAGCAGTAAAATATTACAACACCGCCAAAAGCACCATTAGAATATTCTGTATATTTAGATACTACATGCATTCAGGATCTTTTTTTCCCCCTGCTTTCTTTAGTCACCCCTATTCATTCGCTTGAGGGGATCCACCGCAGTAGATTGTCTAATAGCAACTCTTAAATGAGCAGGAAGCAATTGTTTGTGGGTAAGAAGGAAAATAAAAAATAAACAGATGGCTACCTGCTAAAACTGAACAGTTGTTTTGCATAAGTAAACCGCTGGAGTGCCAAAGATTAACTTTATAGACCTTGGAGATAAATGAGTCAAGGCGAGCAGTGATGTGTGTGAGTGGTAGAATAATAAAAATCAGAAGAAGAGTCACCTTCGACAATTACAACTTTTTTTTTTAACTCCATCCATTTTCTATACTTTTTGTCTTCATTAGGGTCACGGGTAGCTGACTGATTACATTTATTATGAAGTACAGCGTGCGCCAGATTTTTATCATTTTTAGTTGATGTGCTTAAGGGTTATACAATATAATACAAACCGGAAGTGAAGCAACAGTAAAACAGGCCAAAAGACTCGATCCATATTAGGGCAGGGGTCAGGCCCTACTTAACACATTCAAATCCAAAAACATATAAATATGTTTTTTAATACTTTGTCCTGCATACGCAAAAACATATGTATACATTTTTTATGCTGCAGCATACAGAAGGCTTTGATACAGCTTCTGACATGAAGAGGCCGCTTAAAGCAATGGTAGTTATAACAAAAAACGTCTAGCAGGTGACAGCAGAGTATAAAAGATCAGCCAGGGCCATGTTGCAAAAAGCTCTTTTTCCCAGTGTTTTCAACAGGTTGATGAATAATGATGAAACTTAGCAATATTCTAATGCAAATTTCTGCTAAATTGAAGCAGATACAAAAAGAAGAGACTCTAATCTTTCTTTTGGTAGAGTCCATGTTTTTATAGCAATAGAACAGAATATTCTGTGGGCTTTGCAAAATCAGTCAAAATCCAGTAAAACAGCCGGGAGCGAAGGGGGTTGCTTCTGTGAAAATGGCTGGGAGGGAATGAGTTAAAATACTCTACTTGGACCAAAATTAGCTGCACTATTCACTGGTTGCTCCCACTAAAATCCTTTTGGCCAACACTGCTTAAAAAGTTAACAAATTTAAAATTCCATGCAGCTGAATACATAATAATAATACACAATTGTATTGATTTTCTTCACAGACTTGACCAGAAGAGTTCTATAAAACACTCCCAGTCTGGAGATGTTTCTTTGGCAGCTCTGAGATCCAAAGGGCGGAGGAAACTACAGCGAGGCCAGTCAGAAGATGTGCAGTGTTCCACAAGGCCTCAGGTTTACACCCCCCCCCCCACACACACACACACCCACACCCCCACACACACACAAAATAAAAAGCACCACAACCAAGCGCAAACTAAAACGATAAACGATCTGCTTTTGTCATGCATGCTTCATTGTATTTTCAGGAAGTGGTTGAAATGAAGCCGGTCGAGAACATCTCAGACACAGAGACATACCCTGGCCTGGAAGGCCACGGCCGAGCAGCTTCTCTGCCTCGACTCAATGCAGAGTACTACGTAAGCTCCTCGCTATTCAGGACCATGTGTCTATTTCTTCAAGTATTTGCTCTCAAATGTTTATTTTGGAAATATTGCCACTGAATCTCTGCAACTACAAGCCCCTCCAAATGAACTGGCAACAGTGAGGCCAATTCCTTTATATTGGGCTTGACATCAAATGATGAGTATGAGACGAGATCAACAATAACATTTTTATTTCTGGATCTGATAAACTGGCATATAGCTTTCCTCATACATTTGTGTGTTTTAGGTCACTATCTTGCTCCATAATGAATAATCTCCAAAACATTGGTTCCATCTTTCTTTAACGGGGACATAAATGAACTGAGCATTTTTCTAAAATTTTAAACAGGTGCCTTGATAACATGGCTGTATCATGATTTTATAGAAATATGCCAAGGATCTATCATGAGCCTGATTTGACCAGATGGTCCTCTCTAATGAATATGAGCAACTGCTCAACCGTCCCCTATGCTGCAGGGCCAGTGCACAGTAAGGCATTCATTACCATGACAACTAGATGGGAGCCTTAGGGTTGGTACTTGTTCCGCCCAGAGTCTAAAAAAGTGAGTGCAAGCGCAGAAACACACTTATAAAGACAACACTCTTGGAGTTAGCACTTACAAGCCGCCAGATTGCACTAGTCATTAAGTGTGCCGCATAGAGCAGGCACATCACCAAACCCAAATCCCGCCTCCATCACAATCAACTCTGTGCTTCGACACCAATGCTTGTATCTTAAGACAACCTGTGCATCAGCTTTGCGTACCTTTTAGCTTTGATTTGATTTTGTTTGAGAGATTGACGTCTGATCCGCAATTGAAAGTGTTTGTTCATCACCCAGTCAAGCTGCCAAGTAGAGAGCGTGGGTGCGATATGATGTCAATTAGCCAACACAATAGCCCAACCCTAGAATTTGTAAACAAGCAATTAAGCAGCCACTTTTCACTTTTAAAGTTCACTTTAATAAGGCAGACAAAACACTTCTATCGACTTCTCACTTAATTTGACTGCTCCCTCCATGTGCTTGTGCTAGCTCAGTCAAGATTCATGAGCCATCCCAGAAGAAGCCCATTTTTAGCCAGTCCATCGCTTTGTAATTTTAGTTTTATGGGTCAATACAACTTGATCCTCATACAAAATCGTTTTAAGTTTACAGGGAAATAATAAAGGAATTGGCCTCCTCTGTCAATGCATTGAAAGAGAAAGTAACATAACTGCAAGGATGCTGTGTGAAAATCCATCAATAATGCCATTTATTATATGATATTTTTTTATTTGGAAATGCAGTGAAAACAATCATCGGCCTGTTCTCCTAAAAAAAAAAAAAGAAGAAGAATATAACCACCTGGACCTTTTCAGCACACATAAATGATATAAAACATTTCCTCTGTCACAGTCTTGACCTATTATCAACTGACTTTTGGGAATATTCTGGAGGTTTGAGAGGTGTAAATGAACCAAGTGAATTGTATTAATATGTTTCATCGGAAAGTCTTCATAATGAAAACTCACATTTTACACCACTATCCATAATAGTACTTAACAAGTTTTAATCATGAAAAACAAGCATTTTATTTGTCATTTTCAGTAAATTCATCAATTTAACTTGTTTAATTTTAATGCCATTCTGGTGAACTGCGCTAGCTTTTCTGTTTTCTGGGTCTTTATTTAAGGTTAGCTTTTTTTTTTTGTGTCTGTGTTAATTATCCCACTTTGCTAGTTTACTTCCCGCTCTTTGTCCTCCCCCCTGCTCTCCCACGTCACCTGTGTTGCATTTTGGCTTGTTGGAAGAAGAGGTTGGCATTATGCATGTTAAACAAAAAATCAATTGTTTGAGTCAGAACCAAGGTATAGACACACATATATTGGCAATTGGACCACATTTAAAATCTTTTGCAACAAGTATCTCATATTCTCACACAGTTTATGCATTAGTCGGCAAAAGGAAGGCCATACTCCTAACACTATTGAAAGAATGTGCACCCAGTTCAACACGTGTTTTATATTTCTATGATGGGAAACTGTAGCCGAAATAAGGACCAGAATGTGCTTCTTTATGAACTTCAAGTGATTGTGATCTTTTTATAGAATGTTGGTGAAAAACTGATGGGCTACTGCCAACCTTTATCTTCACCAGTCTCTCCTCTTCTGTCTTCGCTTTCTCCTAATTTGGAAGCTCATTGCTAATATTTTGCCCACCTCCCTCTTGTGTGTGCTGTCTGATAGCGGAGCCACCCTCGCCACGCCCCTGGGACCCACCTGGCAGTATGTACCACCTGTTGTGCCACCTCTTTGTTCCTCTCCTTTCTAATGTCCGTGTCCTTGTGCCTGTGAGCTTCCGTCATCTCAGTGCAGTTTGCATCCTCATAGAGAAAGTGACCCTGCGATATGCAGCATAATTGGTCAAACTCAATACCAATCAGGAACTATAAATAAGAATAGATTGGCGGGGGGGGGGGGGGGGGGGGCTATCGAACCTCCCAATTTTTAACACTTTGCTCTAGTTTTCAGTAACAGTAGTATAGTTTGATTCTTTAAAATGTGTGTGTCTGTGTGAAAATAGTAGCATGTAGTTTTCTGTGAATCTTTGTGTGTGTTTTTGTGACTGAACCAGAGCAGGGACAAAGACTCTGCTTTCCTGCTTTGGAACAACATTTTTTTTTCTCTCATTTACTGCTCAGCGACTATTACAAAGCCCATTTTCATAGTGGTATGATTTTACGAGAACATACCAGATGACATAGTAATGTTTGTGTTCTTTGTTGTACTATTGTAGTCCCTGAATGTCTCTACTGGTTGTACTTTGGACCACTAGGAACACATGAAACTACGAAATGACTCAAATCTGCCTTCATGTAATATTAAACATTTACGTGAGTCAGGCACTTCCCAACAAATAAGGTGCTGTTTTATCTATTTGGTTTTAGGAAGAATGTCGGTGACTATAAATTGTAAATCAAGGAGTTCAGATTCAGAGGACAACAAAACAATGAAAAACAAATTAATTGGTGAATTTTATAAAAATATATTTTTTGCATGCAACATAGACTCATCTTTAGGGTGCTTGTACTTTGAAATGTTTTGTTACATATCAGGCATTATAAAGAACAATGACTGATTTCTGTATCCATATTCCACTGTGGGATGAACGTTTGCGACACTAGCAAATGTTGATTTCATGGCAGGGTCCATTAAAGGTCGCAACATTTCTTAAACGTTCTCTAAACAATTATAATGGTCTTGTTGCAAAAAAAAAAATCTTGACACTTTTAGAGAACGTAAAGGAATCGCTGAAACCTTGAATGAAGGGAGTTCTTCACATGATCAATCTGGGACTGCTCCACGCACGGTGATTTTTGAGAATTTAGCTTGCTGGCAAGGTTACCATTTTAAGAGGGTTACCTGAATTAACCCAGCCTGATTTGTTTTGAGGCAGCGGCCAATCCAGTCCAATCAGCAAAGAAAGGTGAAGCGTAATGCTAAGATCATATTGAACAATAATGTTTATATATAGCTTAAAAAAAGACTAATTAAAAAAGCAAAAAGTATTAATCCAATAATTAGTTTTGGTACCCCTCAAGCAACGAGCCAGAAATTGCCTGTTTTTTGTCTACTAACTCTGTAGTCGACAGTTATTTATTCATACGTATTTAAGATCTTTCTTCTTTAATATTTTCAACATATGTACATGGAGGTTGAACAGACTGAGGAATAGGAATAGGTCGAGTATCAGTTTTTAAAGAAAACTTTGCCTTCATCATGTGTGATGTGACAATTGTCATAATCCAGCCAGTCAGTTGGTTTGGTTAATGTTACAAATCTGTCACACCATCACTCTACATTCTCCTCACTCCTCTCTGCTTTTTTTCCATTTCCAGCCAATTGTTGACCTCAGTCCCATAAGACGCTCAGCTTCCTCGCTGACCCCGCAGCACAACCAAGAGCTCGTTCTTAAGGATTACAACCTGATACGACCAGGCCAGCATCAATCATCAGCGGGGTCCGGAGCAGTCCAAGGCCAGGACCGAGTCCATCACCATCATCACCACCACCGATGCCACCGACGCAGGGACAAGGACAAAGACAAAAAGCAGAAGTCCCTGGAGAGAGCTACAACGGTGCAGCCAACGAGCACTGTTTCTGGTCAGTCAAAAATATAGAAAAATACTTGTGTGTTTTCTCAACTTTGTTTTATCTACCCGAGCTCCATCAGGTGTCAAATGGCATGGCTGAAAGTTGTTTATTTTTAGTGTCAAGGTTGTTGATACTGTCCCAGCTCTTTTGGAGCGTGTTGCAGACACACAATTCTAAGTTAATGATTATTTGCTATAAACAATAAAGTTTATCAATGTGAATATTAAATATTTCGTCTTTGTAGTGTATTCAATTGAATATGGGTTGAACATTGATTTGCAAATTCTATTCTTTTTTTTATGTATGCTAAACACAACATCTCAACTTCATTGGAAGTGGGTTTGTACTATTGTTATCAGTACTTGGTATCAGTATCAGTGACCACTCAAGAGTTGAGTAATCATTCTAGTATTGGTCTGAAAAAAGTGGTATCGAATTTACCTACCATTTATAATAAGCTAATGTGTCATACCGTAAGTGATATAGGTGTCATCATTTTACCCTTCGACGTTTTCAAGAGCCATGACTTCAGTTTGTTGGTATTTAATTATTTGCTATTAAAGATGACATTTTTTTATCTTATAGACTGTGCAATCCTATTCAGGGTTTGATATGGTTCCAGATTGCAGACACACAGGCCACATTGTTGTAATACATTAAAATGAGCGTTCTTTATTTGTTTTAAGTTCAAGACGGTTGAGTTTTCATGTATTTAAAGAGTGGTCTGGAGAAGCTCTCTCTCTCTCTCTTCCATTCCACATTTTCACTATGAACAAGGGAGAGCGAAAACAGAAACATTTAGGCGAACACTTCAAACGTGACCCAATAAAGCACATGTTTGACAAAGTGAGAAACTTGATGGCAGCACTGTGCAAGGTTATTTTAGTTAACTAAAACTAACGAAAAAACTCAAACTAAAATTCAAAAAACAATTTCGTTAACGAAATCAAATAAAAACAAAAATGCTTTTTAAAAAAACAAAAACTAACTGAAACTACATTTTATGTTTCCAAAATTAACTAAAACTAACTATAATTATAGCAAAAATGCCTTTGAATGTCTTTGGTAATCAATTTAATGCATGAGCCTTTGGGGATGATCTATTTTTATATTAACCAGAATAAGGACGTTTAAAAGTGTGTCACACAAAAGTGACATCATTAGCAGCAGCCAATAGAAAAGCACCTTCAGATGACGTTGCTCCCATGGTGTTTTTTAAATATTGCGCACAAGCAATACACACTAAAAAAATATATAATAATAATACTGAAACCAACTAAAACTAAACTAAAACTAAGCATTTATGAAATAACAAAAACTAATAAAAATGAACAGAACCACCCTGAAAACTAATTAAAACTAACACAATTTACAAAACAAAACTCAAAACGAAATCAAAACTAATTAAAATGAAAAATTCCAAAACTATAATAACCCTAGTACTGTGTAAACAATTTGAGTTGTTTTACTGTAATGTTCACTTATTTTTACCAGGTGATACATAGGTGCATATTGTTTTAATTTGAACAATTACAGCCTTTTTCTCTGTTTTGCCTAATCTCTGCTTCAGTGCTAGTTTCTACTCAGATTGTGTGGTCTGCACTTGCTGAGTACGTTTATAGTGCGGCTGTCCTGAAGGACGCAAGGATGAATGTTAACATCATCAACAAACACCGCACAGTAAGAGTCAATAAACTTTAAGAGCATATGCCAAGTTTTTAAAACAGGTGGTACTGTATTTTTGTTATATGAAATTATTTTACTGTACAATATATGCTTTAGCGCATATGTTAAAAAACAAACAGATAAGGAGCTAATTCAGTTAACAAAACTGCAAATGCACATTGATTACTAATTAATCTTGTAATAAAAGAAAAAGATGACACCTGAATTAGTGTTATAACAGTCATGTTGTTTGAAGCCGTCAATGCACGGCTTGACTAGGAATTCATACCGTGATTTCATTTCATAATGTGTTTCAAGTTGATTGCCAAGTTGGTCAAAGGCATTTTTTTTGTCCGGTGCCAGTTTTGAAGCTTTCACTTTTGAATAGTCTTGTTGTTCTTCTTGCCTCCTCCCAATGTATAACACTACTGGTTTTGTCTTTGTAAATGGGGATGTGCGTTTATCAGGTTGGAAAGACATGAGACAGAGGCTCTTTTATGCATTATATGAAGGCACAAGGAGGAGAGTGACATGATGTAAAAGGTGCCATTCTGTCATCACAAGTAGTCATGTGGGCAGAAACAATTTCACCTGCCTCGAAATGACTGTCAGTCACTGCTTGGTGAGACTCAGTATAATCAGGACTGCATTTATTTATTAGCATTTTTTGATGTTGCAGACAAATATTTAGACATGGACCTTGTGAGTGTATAGGAGAACAGGGCAGGACAGGTTGTCCGAACATCTGTTTTGTTTCCTGACATCATCTGTTCCCAGGCATATCCCTGGAGAAGCAGAATGTTTTATTGCTCATCCATCTAATATATTTCACAGAAAAGTCACAATATGAAATCCCAGTCAACAGCCAACTCCTGAGCGCATTTGGCTTGGCAAAGTCGCCGTCGGATCAGCCATATAACTTTTCATTCCCTTGCAGCATGGTAAAGACTTTACCATGCTGCAAGGGAATGAAAAGTTATATGGCTGATCCGACGGCTTTTGCTGTTTCCACTCGTATACTTTGCTGTCAGTTTGGTTAGTTATTGTTCTTCCTGCCAAATGCCTGCACCTTTGGTCTTCTCGGAACAAGCGTTGATGATAAAGGGCACTTTCCAAGAAAGTGATTTACCTAAACGTCCAGCTTTGAACTAACGGAATTCCACAGCGTGTCATTAGCTTAATTTCAAGCACATGTTCACATTCTGGTGTTGATTGTTTAGATTTGAACTCATTTTTGCTTATTTGTTTGTTGTACATCTTCCCTGATTACTTTTTACAGACTAATTATTTTTCATACATAGAAAACTACCGATGAACTACTGGTGTCAGCACTCTCTTTAATATTGATGTGCACTCACTTAAGCAAAGTGTTTTTCCAAAGTATGTTTGTGGGCTATGCTCATCTATCTTAAATTTTTGAAAAAATAAGATCACACTAGGGCTGTGCAATTATTCGAAATTCAATTACAATATCAATGATTACACTCCACAATTACAAAATTAGCATAATAGTTAAAAAAAGATTATTAATACTAATTTTGAGTTGTTTAAATGTATACATTTGCACCGTTTAAAAAAAAAATATTTTTTTTAATTGAATACATCTTTCCAAACGGAACTTGCAGAATTAATGTTTCAAATAATTTTATTTATCTTAACATTTTTTTACATTTAAACATTTTCTTGATTTGTACCAAAAAAAGGTGATCGTCCAAATCATGATTTCAATTACTACCAAAATAATCACGATGAGTATTTTCGTCATAATCGAGCAGCCATAGATCTCACCTTTTTTGTTTTGTTTTTCTTTTTACAATTTTGTATCAAATCAAAGGCCAAAATTCCAGTCCCTTACCATCAAAAATCTTGATCATCATTCTTACTGATTTGTGTGTAAATGCAAAAGTATAACTTTTCCTCCACAATCTTCCCCCCGACACAGGCAAGAAACAGATCGTCTAATATCACTGTTCAATTCAAAACTAAACAAACATTCCTTTGATTTGACAGGTTTAATCTAAAATATAAACACATTTTCATCTAAGAATATCAGATTTTTTTTGTATTGAAAAGAAAATGCTAAATAACATCAATTTTTTTGTCTGAATTCCTCTTTTAACGTCACCGCTAATAACACAACCAATGACTTTAGGTCAAGGAAAAACTGGGTTACTTTCCAAAAAACATCCTAAGACAAAGCTCCAGTTTTGTAATTTTGTGCATTTTTCCCTTAGGCTCTTTCACAGACCCCTCAGCTGAAGGTATGTCTAGAGAACGAGCGAGGGAGCGTGACCGTAGTCGCCCGCATGAGAGAAGGCATCACTCCTCTGCAGGGGAGAAGCAACGTTACTACTCCTGTGAGCGTTATGGCTCCAGGGAGACGAGCCACGCCAAGTCAGCAGGTCCAAGCCGATCCACATCTCCAGGAGAGGTGCAAGACACCGCCATCATTAAACAAGTGAGTTGTTTACAGACTAATACTACTACTTCTACTACAGACTAAGTGAGCTGGCAAAATAATGTCTGTTTTAATTTTAATTAGAAACAGCATTCTCAGATTTGTGAATGTTTGAAATTAACCAGAGAAAGTCAGGATTACAAAAAAAAACAAAAAAAAAAACATCTTAAAAGTCTTATGCAATTTATTTTCCAAGTCATGGTCTGCAAATGAAGACGTATACTATCGGCAATACAACATCATAATCTAATAGGATTCAATGTAAGATCTGTATAATACCACGCTGTTCAATCAAATTCGAGAGGGTGAGAAGAACCCTGAGGAATGGAGGAAAAGTGTGTTGGTGCCCATTTTCCAGAACAAAGGCCATGTCCAGAGTTGTGGGAACAAACGAGGAATCAAGTTGATGAGCCACACAATGAAGTTATGGGAAAGAGTAGTGGAAGCTAGGCTCGAGATAGAAGTGAATATTTGTGAGGAAGAGTATGGTTTCATGCCTAGGAAGAGTAATACAGATGCATGATTTTCCTTGGGGTTGATGGAGAAGTACAGAGAATGCTGCATTGTGTCTCAAGAAAACCTTTGACTGGGTACTCAGAGAGGAACTATGATACTGCATGAGGAAGTCTGAAGTGGTAGAAATGTATTGTCAGATAGTACAGGGCTTGTATGAGTGTAGCAGAGCAGTAGTGACGTGCACTTTAAGTGTTGAGGAATCTGAAGTGGAGGTTGGGCTGCATCATAGATCAGCTCTAAGCCCCTTCATCTTTGCAACAGTGATGGATAGGCTGACAGATGAGATTAGACTGGAATCCCCACGGTCCATGTAGATGACAATGTGATCTCTGGTGAAAGCATTATGTGGCCAAAGATTTTAAAAGGTGGAGGCATGCGTTGGAAAGGGGAGGAATGAAAATTAGCAGAAGACAGAATATATGTGTGTGGAATGAGAGCAATGGAGGAAGAGTTGTGGCTACAGGGAGAAGAGATAGCTAGGGTGGAGGAATTTGAATACTTGGGGTCAACAGTCCAGAGGAATAGTGACTGTGGTAAAGAGGTGAAGAAACAGATCCAAGCACGTTGGAACGGTCGGCCATCATGTACGAATAAGAGACAGTAGCGCTGAAAAAAAATAAGGTGGCAAAAATGAAGATGTTGAGGTATTCTCTAGGAGTGAGCATGATCGATAGGATTAGAAATAAGCTTATTAGAAGGGACAGCCAAGGTAAGATGTTTTGGGGGGAAAGTTTGACAGAGCTGACTTAGCTGGTTTGGACATGTCCAGAGAGAGAGAGAGAGAAAAAGAGCATATATCGGCAAAAGGGTGATAAGGAAAAGAGAAAGAGGAAGACTTAAGAGAAGGTTGATGGATGTAGTGAGGTCAAGAGATCAAAAATTGACTTTGATGGAAAAGGATGGCACGCTGTGGTGACCCCTAACAGGACAAGTCGAAAAGAAAAGAAGAAGACAAGATCTGTGTAATGTTTTTTTCCCTTGACAGTTTTAAATGACACATTTATAGAGCTGTTAATTTAAAAGGATCCTGAACACCCATTCATAATGTGGCATACATTCCAGACCCACCAGTCAACAGTGAAACTCTACAATATGGAGAGCACACGTTGAGTTTTCATCTCATGTCGCCAGTGTAGCGAGGTTGGAAGAGGTGCACCAGATGCAATGATACTCGTCTGACCACTTTCTTTTTTTTGCTCAACATAGTATGAGGAAATAACAATAATAGAAAAATCATACGACGTACCATCACAGCAACCACAAATCGACTACTGAGTGCACCAAATTTCCTGCAGCTCAGATAGGCCAAGCAATGTAGCATGAACACCTGCAGCCAATTATGGCCAAGCGGGACGTATCATCATCAGTCATTTGAGTCTTGACCTCCCGCCGAAGCCCTGTGACGGATTAACCAAATCCCTGGGATTCGATCGAATCCAGGTTAAGAGCCACTGGTCTAGAGTGTGTGGGATGCATAAAACTGAGGGTCTAGTTAGAGTCTGGACACTCTAAACACATTGTATTGTACAGTTTGAAGTATTCCTGTTGTCGCTCTCTTGCTGTCAAGAAATGGGTGACTAATGCTATCATGTAACATTACTTGGGTAAGACTCGCTTGCACATTTCTCTAAATAAGAGTGTACGTATGTCAGGCTATTTATTTGTAACTCACAGAGGAAGTGCACTGTCAAATTAACACCAAACAATAGATAGTTAAACATTGTTCATTTAAACTCCAAAATGTTCAGCCAGACTATAAAATTAAGTCTAGCAAAAATCTGCTAACTTGATGCTAACTTATAAACGTTAAAGACGCCCAACGGAAATTAGCATAGATGTTACAGTAATACGTTTTAAGCTGCTACTTTAACACACGGCGCAACAACACGTACAAACAGCGTATGATAACCACAGGCATATATTTTCTCTGCTCTGTAGGAGCAACATATATTAACAGAACAAAGAAGAAAAAAAACGCTGTTACATCAGCCAGTCGTTGACGAATGCTTCCGCATTTTCGGTGAGTGCTTTATGACAGGAAGCCTTGAAAAAACACAGTGGCTGACAAGGACCATCTGTACTGACCCGGATCGACGGGCGTACACCTGCTTCAGTCGGTGCTCAGTCCGTGTATTATTATTTTTTTTTTTGAGTGATCCTGTCATAAAGCACTCTGCGAAAATGCAGAAGCACTCACCAAAAGGTGGGCATCCATCAATGATGGGCCGATATATCGACGGTTTTGCCCAGCTCTGTGCCGGTATATTAAAATGTCAAATCTTACTGTGTAAGGAACAATTTGGTACTCATCCTGAATTTAGCTGGCAGGTAATATGATCTTTTATTTTTTCAGCATGGTAGCACTGGGGGTAAACCCGCCCCCTCTGGTTCAAGCACACCAGGCCGTGGTCGCAGGCAGCTCCCCCAAACACCCCTCACTCCTCGTCCTGCCGTGGCCTACAAGACTGCAAACTCATCTCCTCTCTCCTCTGCTGCCAGCACCACTATAGCCGGACACCAAACTCGTGTCAGCCGTGGCCTTTCAGAACACGAGCGCTTGCACTGGGACAATGACCGCTCCCCGATACCGGTCACCTGCATTGGTTCCGAGCCGAATTTAAATCGGCACCTGCAGGGAGCTTCTCAACAAGCGCTCATCGAAGAAACCGAGGACTTCCAGGATGCTGTTAGCAGCCAAATATTGTCGCACTCTGCCAGAGCTGGCGCCTCCGCAACCACCTCATCTTCCCATGATGCTGCTGCTGTGCCCGTCACAGCGGCGGCTACACAAGGGCGTGCAGATGTGGTACCTAACGGGTACCACTTCACCTTTGGGGTAAACTCTGCGTCAAACAGCAGAGGGCCAGGAAGCCTCAGGGAGAGAGAGGATGAGGACTGGTGCTAACATGCTAGGATAGTAGAGAAGTTTTCGTATCCACTGATGAAGGAGCAGCTTGTCTGTGTTGCTCATGTCAGGTCGCGTGAGCTGGTCAAAGACCGGCAAGCTTGCATTGAGGGAAAGTGGCCAACTAGCCAGTTGAAAGTGCTGTTAAAGGGGTCCATTGCAGTATTCTGGTGTTATTCTCCTTCCAACACAGAGAACTGTGGAAGGAAACAGAATGCTGACTTTTTCTACCCCATTTTTTAACCCCTTGCACCAAAATGATTTTGAAGACCCTTCAGTATTTTGCCTTGGCCAGTGGTGTTGAAGACTAAAAGCCAAAATCTTGAAGAGCTATGTTTGAGAATCCTCCAAATGCCTCGTTCTTGACCTACCTGGATGCTTTACTTTGTCTTGACATTTAGGGCAGAGGTTTTGATGTAACTTGCTAGCACCAAACATCTGATGGAATCGAAAGGTCATCACTGACCAAGATGATAGCTTTTGGACCTTCTCTGATTAACGCAAAGATCAGCAAGTGTCACTTTTGAGGCAAAATAAACAAACATGAGCCATTTTCATGGTCAAGCTTTGTTCAAATTGTGGGGGGGTGCACGCAGGGATTTGGACAACAATTTTACAACAACATGTGGCCGAATACTAAGTGCCTCATTTTCAAGATGTGAGCAGGAGTCTGGCTTCTTGAGTGGGTGGTCTGTGTTGAAGACACAGTCAAGCATGTAAGTACTGCACAGGAATACTGGACAACATAAAGCTTTTTGGATCTGTCGTAAGGGTCTTGATAAAAACAAAACAAAAATCAAGAAAAACAAAAAAATACATTTTGATATACTGAGTCTTGTAGTTGGTGAATCCAAATTAAAGATCCAAAGTCAGCAATGTAGTGCATGCCAAGGTCTTGAACATGTCAAAATTGTGTCTGTACTTTATTTAAGGGTGTGTGCTGAACATTTGCCTTTTTCTTCAAACACACTGCCAGTCCATTGGTAAGAAACCATCTGTAAAAGGACAAAAGTGCCATTTTAAAATATCAAAATGTAACTCAAGTCAGAAACAAATGTCCTCCAGCAGAACTGATTCTCTTCAAAGATGCACATAATTGTTTTTTGTTTTATCTGGTTCTAAGAGGAGAACCTTTTCTTTGGTTCGTTGTTTTCATCCTAATCCATTTCATAATACCTTCCAGCAAGCCCACAGGATGGACAAAAGAGAGAAATGGAGGAATGCTTCCATACAATCGGTACAACTAAACAATTTCCCTTTCAAGTCACAGTGTATAACTAAAGACTATAACTCCAAAGACCATCTCACTGAGAGGACAAACATTTGCGAGTGTTGGTGAAGGTAGCAAAGGTTCGCAGTTTCGCACCTACAGTTTTAATGGTTTCACCGTTAAACCATTAAAACCTTTAGAGAACCATTAAAACTGTTAAACAGCTACAGTTTTATTGGTTTCACCGTTGAACCACTAAAACCTTTAGAGAACCATCAAAACTGTTTACAGAACGTTGCAACCTGGAGCTAACACTGACGTGAATCAACATGCGCTACGATCGCAAACGATCGACCCTCAGTGGGATATGTGCTTAATGCAGGGATTACCAACATGATATCCACGGACATCAGGTACGCCCTAAGGACCACGAGTAGCCCACATACCTGTTTATAAATAAGACACCGTGATGAGACACTATAATTTACTAGGTATGTTGCAGTGGTTTATAGAGAAAAATGGTTGCATATTGATATTTATCTTTTTTTCTATGTTGTTGTTAATTGTGAGAAATTATTAACACATCATTTGGGCAAATTTGTTATTTCAGAAATGTAGATCAAACTGGTAGCCCTTTGCATTATTTAGAACCGGAGGTGGGTGCGTCAGTAAATTTAGCAGGTCTGTCTTTTGTTATTCGCCGGCGACTGGCCTACCCGTCCGTCATCATCAGTCCATCATTATTTCAAGATGAATCAAAACTGTACTCGGCAGTCCGTCAATCCGCCGCCATTATTTTCACCGTGTTTCCGTCATCGTTAAATTATAGTTTGTCACCGCTATTTCAGGACCGTTGCGTCAGCGACAGCCAATCGGCGTCAAAACAGACCCACACACATAGTGATATAAAAACAGTAAGGGATGATGTTGTTGCGCTATGTGGGACCGGTTACAGTTCCATTAGCCTCGAGAGTAACTGGCTCCTGATTCCACTCGTTTGGACATTGTCAGTCCAGTAATTTTGCGCTTCTTGTCTGCAAATTCATCATCCGAATTGTTTAATTCTTCAACAAACACGTGAAACAAAACGGCTTGTTTACAACTATCAACTTGCTGCAAAAAAATGCTGTTTTGTTTTACGTATTTATAGAATCATTGAACAGTTATGCAGTCGAACAATTTTGATGTAGCTTGTGACGACTAAACAGACAGGAAACACAAAATTACTGGACTGAGCTTGCCCTAACGACCACAGCTGGAATTAGCAGCCAGTTAATCAAGAAGCCGGTTGAACCATAACAACGTGATGGGACCCAAAAATGAGTTAGCAGCCAACACAGACACTGGTCGGTCACCAATTTGACTAGCGATAGTCAAACTTTTTTTTTTTTCTTGTGTCGGAAGACGGGTAGTTTCTCCTCTGCTCTGCTCATACAAACACAAGTGAGATACGGCAAGGAGTAGCGAAACGGGAGTCCGTCAGTGATGGACTGATCTGGTCTGTTGGTATTGACCCGGCTAGTGATGATCCCGTTGACGTACGGAAACCACTTCCTTTGGTGCATGGTCTGTCTGTTTTTTTTGTGTTGTTTTTGTTTTTTAAGTTTCCCATCATTCGTCAGCAAAATACCCAAGAAGTAGTTTCAAAACGATTGGTGGCCCTGCTCTTTAAGTACTGATTAAAGGCTAAACTTTAAACAATGGAAAACAAATTAAATTGTGTTGACTTTAATTTGCTGCACTGAATACATTCCGCTCCCTCCTGTGTGGAGCGTGTGTTCTTTAGGTGCTTGTGTGGGTTTTCTGTGATTACTCGGACTTCCTCCCACATTCCATAAACATGCATGTTAGTTTAATTGTGTGTCACTGTGGGCTGATTATGTTGCATGCATGCACACCCTCTGCAATTGCCTTGCAATGACTGCATTTTAATGTATTTATGTATAGGGGATTACAGATGCAAATTAGCAACCGCTGCTAGAATCTGGCATATTTACAATTTAATTTGTTGTTCATTAATGTACATTGTTTCTTTCAAATAAAATGGAATTAAAAATGAAAATGAATTGGTTTATATATATATATATATAGCCACATTTACCTTAAAGGTTTTGGCTTTCCTTACTCTTCTTTTCCACTGAAACTGCATTTGTTTGAGAGATTTTAAACCATTTATACGTTCTATGGTATGATTATGAAATATGCAGTTTTTATCAATCTGTGGGCATTTTCAGATGTATCACCCAATCTAACTGTGTTGTAAATGTTTTGTTTGTTGGTTGTTTTTTTTCTTGGAGAGCCATCTAGGTATATTGCTTCCTGAATATTGGGTACAAATTTGTGTCTGCCAAGATCTACAAAATACACACACAAAAAACCCAAGATCATAATGCGGTGTCTTCACAGATAAAATGTTTTCCAAATTATTTTAAATGAAAGTTTACTGTGTCCGCTTGTATGTCACTGTGAGCTGATTTTGTTGCAAATGCAAATGCAAATCTCTCTTATCACTGCCTTGCAGTGACTGTTGTCATTGTGGGTATATAACAATTTGGATGATGGTTTTATCTGTTCCACTTTTTTTTACTGTCATGTTTACATACAGTCTGGGCCACCCCTGACCAAATTGGGGTTATTAACTATATTTTATATAGCACCATAAACTGCTCACTTCACTATTAAAAATATGAATAGAATATATGTTTATCAGGACTGCTGGGGTGATCTTTAATCTAGACAGAGACTGAGGACAGTAGCAAGTTTAAAACACAAAGTTTCATTACAACATACCCACCTCTTACTTCTGGTATCATTTGGATGACACGTCAAAGTCTAACGGGTTGAAGTGTTCCCTCTGATTGCTCAGTTATGGAGTCTTGTCATTACCTTTCTCTTGAGTTAAGCAAACGGTGTTAAGTTGAGCACCTCATGGGAGCGCTTATGTGCAATGAACGTGCATTTCCACATTCAAGTCAAGTAAAAATGTGTTTATACATCCAGCGCACATTTGCACAAATGTGTCCCCTTGCGCAAAATGAGTTTAGGGAGAGGCAGCCCTGCATGCAGTACACTGGTCTAGATCACCAACCATATCTCAGGGTATATCAGACACATTAACTTCACAACAACTTCACTTCACAACAAAAAGCCAAGTGTAAAAGCAAATAGTGAGCCATCACGCAAAGGATGAGATATTTGCCTCAATGCATTACTCAGTGACTGTGACATCATAAACAGGATGTATGACAACAGGACATTTCATACTTTACCCAAGTATGACTCTTCCACCAATGCATGAGCTCCTGGCCCAGGCTCATCATATTAAGCGTTCAGTGTCTCTACTGCTGTATAGATTTTTTTTTTTAACTCCAAGTGCAGACGTTATTGATTTGTCAGACATCACAAAACATTTTTCTGGGGCTAAAAACAATTGGCATGATGTGGAGGTATGGAGACTTTCTAAATTAAATCATATAGAAATATGTACTTTCTGAATCAATTTGAAAGACATCCCGAAGTTCTTATAAAGTAGGCCACAGGTCAAAGGACTTTCAGTTTTGACTTCTGTTGTCAACATCAGAGAAGAAAATGCTGAATTTGATATATGTGAACATTTCGAAAATTCCTTTATTTTTGTCTGCAAGAGCTATATTGAGCAAAGCAACACTACACTGTTGGATATTGGACAATGAGTGTGTTTATAGTAAGAAATCACAAGAAAAACATTTGTTTGGGTGTGATATCATTTTTTACAGTGTCATCTCCGCACCAGACCCGCATCCATTCTCATACATTATGTTTATCATTCCTAACTGCTAAGAGTTTGGCTGTGTGGGTAACACTTGTCTCAAGATTGGCCATCACCCAGTTTATCTCCAGAATGTTTTGGATTTGTGCTTCGAAAAAGATAATAATTTCAACTTGAATCTTGAACAGGGTGCCAAATGTCTTCTGTCATCATTTATTATGGCTTCCTCATTGGACATTTCCTGTTTGCATGTCCTTAAAAGAAATGTGCATGTACAAAAAAGAAAAGAAAAAAGAGGAAAAAAAACATTGTTTGACTTACTACATCCATGACTTTGATATTTTGCCTGTTGTATTTCTGATGCTTTACACAACGAGTGTGTAAATTTAATGAACTTGAATAACATAGTCACAAAGTTTCCACCATTCCCCCCTCCCAAAAAAAAAGTGGAAATGTACTTGCAGAGTGGTTCTTAAGTGTCTCAATCCTTCGCTGCCTGATCTGTTACTCGACTGTCTCCTGCACAGGCAGTCTAACTGTACCGATTTTTGTATGAGTATAAATCATTGAATAAAGAAGAATGATTATGAAATTGCTGTCTTACATTCCTAAAGATGTCAGTGTCACATATCTGATCAAAAGTGAGTGTGATTGAAACACCTTTCAAGTCGAATGCCCTTGATGCTGTAAAATAGAGAATTCAATCAAAGATTTCAGAAAATACGCCTAGAAATTCACAGTATGGCCAGTCACATATTTACAAAGAAATCATTGGCTTGCCTTCTTGTCCACCGCCGTCATTTGAATGTGTCATTCAAAAAAGAAGATGCAACGTGAGGCTTTCAGGGAGACCCAATGCAGGCGGCAATTGACATTTCAACAGGTAAGTTAATTAAAAAATGACGTGTTGGACGTTCAGACATAGTTAAGATGATCACTGAGGGGCTGGCAAATTAATTCAAATGTCTTGTGGCGCAACCCCAATAAAGTATTCGTCTTTGGACCATGTCTAAGTAGATTTTTCTGGTATTTGTACTTCAGAATTTATTTTTCTAATGACTTTTACTCCCTACATTTATAACATATGTATCTGTATTTTCAACTTCTTACTTTGTCAAAATAGGCTTGTTCCTTCAAGTTAATTAAGATTGTATATGGCAAGAAAAAAACAGGAACATCAGCATGATGGAGGGATGGGGATAAAAAGAGGCAGATTCAGAAAAAGAAGCTATTCCCATCAGTAGCCATATTTAATTAAGATAATTGTTTTGAGTTTTTCCTTGCAATAATTACTTGTGGCTTATGCGTTGTGGCTATTGCCAAATTAAATACTACCAGCTTTTGGCATTCAAAAATCATTGGTCTGTTCTGAAAAGAAAAATATATACAGTAAATAGGTTTAAGGTTTATAATTTCAGTAGTTATAATTTACTAAGTTAACATTCTTTATATTAGACAGTTCACAGTGTTAAGTAAGTTATGGGAACACATTTTAACTTTGAGCCAATGCTAGCTAGCTAGCTAGGAGAGTCTCTTCAGAGTGCTGAGAGTCAGCATCCAGTAGCTCTGACTCATTTTCTCTTTTTTCCCCAATTACATTTTCCTTTATTATCACCCCCAATTGTAATTGTGTTTTTTGTTTTATTTATATATGCATTTATTTGGTCTAATTTGTATTATACACAGTGTAACTTACACAATTTGACTTGACAGGATAATCAAACCATTTGTTCCATTGATCATTACAGGGAAGGTCAAGTTACTGGTTAGAAAACTGCAGTTGTTTGTTTACATTCATCTTTCAGTTGCTGCAGCCAATGGGAGTGATCGCAAGATTACAATTTCAGCATCTCGTGCCTCATAAACGTCAGTGAAGACTTTGATCATGTTCCTCATGCTCATCTATTAACTACTTAATACCAGAGGTGTCAAACTAATTTATGTCACAGTCCACATCATAGTTATGATGCCCCTCAGTGGGCCGTTATGACTATGAACCCATTTATTGTTGCCGTATATTGTCACACATGACAAATTGATGGATGAAACGTTTTGAAATCAGAAGCCAATACAATAATGTTGTTAAAAAAAAATTGAAATGTAAAAGGTAACAAAAAATGCTTGCAATATCTCATCTCAGTGTCGTTACAAATGAAGGCAATTTGAAATAAAACTGTCGACGCACATGATTTGCCTTGGCGGCCACATATAATGATGCCGCGGGTCGGACCTGTATTCCCAAGTAAAATATGACTCTTCTCTCCCTCGTTTTGAATCTGATTACCTTTTCATACACATAAAAACAATCATAAAACATCTTTAAAAAAAAGACATACCTATACACAATAATAAAATAAGCATTGATATCGGCATCAGTGCTTATTTTATTATTTGTTATGTATAAGTATGTCGTTTGTTTGTTCGTGTGTGTGCGTGTGTGCGTGCGCGCGCAACTCTGCTAAAGTTAAACAACATGTGACATGTTTTTCTTATCAGTACGAACTTAATTGTGTGCAGGGATTTCTCCTGAAAGTTACAAAATATATATATATATATATATATATACATATATATACATATATAGTAACATAATTTCAGAGTCTGTATTTATTTACAGCACTTACTTTCTTACATGATGTTGAATCAGAATTTCATTTTCCTGAGGTTTTATTTTATTTCATTTTAATTTTTTAACGTATCTTTAAGTAGTGGGAGAGTTTATGCCACATGCTGCCTCTTAGTTAACAGCTGTATGTCTTCATTTTCCCAGTAGTAGATTGTGTTGTACCACCCGGAAGTATCTCAAGAGGATTATTGTCGGCAAACTTTCAGAATTGGCCTATAGTAAAATTGGCGGAGAAATGTAGAGCTCTGATTGGCCACATTTGGGAGCATGGGCGGGCCTTGTCTGGCTCCATGATTCGACGTCAAGGGAGAGGAAAACACATGCCGGCTGTAGGGGGAGAAAGAAAGAAGTGGACAGGTGGAAATGACCTGTGACTTTGTTTTAAACCAATGACAGCTACACGTTTGTATCCACAACGCAGTTTGGCACCGTAATACACGAAAGACATGTTGTGCTGGTGGTCTCAGTGGACATTTTGCCTCCTCGGGCTCATTAACATGTGTACAGGCACCCCCGAAGATTTCTCAACCGTGCTTGATTTTGGAGGAGAGTCTGGCTCCGGGATGCTGCACTCAGGTAAGAAATAAGGCAGCAAAGACACAAGTGAAAAGTGATCATTTACCAGAATCTGTTGTTATGTGACATAGAACGAAGTTGTAGTGTTAGTAAATTGGCATGGTTGACATCTTTATTGACACATTCGTGTTTGGCTGTCAAAGTTGCCTCTATGCCAGGCTGATGCACCACTAAATTGTGGTGCAGGTATTTTTATTTTATTTTTTACAAACCAAAAGTTCACTGAAGTTGGGACGTAATGTAAAATATAAATAAAGCAGAATACAATGATTTGTCAACCTAAATTCAATTGAATGCACTACAATGATAACATTTTAATGATCAAACTGATTAACTTGTTTTTTTGTTTTTGTTTTTGAAAATGTTCACTCAAATTTAATGTCCTACAACATTTTTCAAAAAAGCTGGGGTAGTTTACCAGAGTGTTTCATCACATTTCCTTTTAAGGACACTCAGAAAACGTTTGGGATCACTAATTGTCAAATATTTGCAGGTGGAATTATTTTCCATTTTTGGTCGATATAAAACTTAGTTGCTCTACAGTGCAGGGTCTCCGCTGTCCATCTCAAATGAGCTTGAGCCTAAACGAGCCAGCGGCGGAATTTTGGCTTTCACATTGCATGTTAGAGTTTTACCTTGCATTTGTAAATGTTGCAACAAATTGTGCTAAGTGACAATGTTTTCTGATGTGTTCCTGAGCCCATGTGGTAATATCTTTGACACAATGACAATTAGGGGTGTCATAAGAATCGTGATTCTCCTTTAGTACAATTCAGAATCAATTTTAAATGTCCCAAAATCGATTTTATTTAATTTTTTTATACTGTCTGTGTGTGCCTTTATTTGGAGCGCTGTTCATGTTGTACCCGGCCACTGAGGGGCAGTGTGGTTCCACGCGGTCTAATGCACTGTTAAGATGTAGCCACATTAGAGAGTAGAACGAAAAAGTCACAGTCAAGTTATTCCAATAAAAGTTTTTTTTCCAGCGTGGAGCTGTTCTTTTGAGTGATAAAAGTGCCGCGAGTGGCTAGCTAATTAGCATTAGCGAGTCAGACTGGAGTAGATCATTACAATTCCTTGCACATCTATAGATTGAAGCAAAAATCATTGTCAATCAAATCATTTTGAATCAGAAATATTTCTTAATCGAAAATCGATTCTGAATCGAATCGCAGACCCAAAAATCTGAATCGAATCGAATCGTGAGACATTCAAAGATTCCCACGCCTATTGACAATGATTTTTAATGCAACATCGCTTGAGGGATCAAAGGTCACTCAAGGCTTTCGGCTTTGTGCATCCATGCAAAGCGCTCACCTGTTTCCAATTAACCTGCCTCCTTTTGGGTTTTACTCAAATTTCCCAGTCTTTTGTTGCCCCTGCCCCAGCTTTTTTTTTTTTAATTGTAGATTAATAACTAAATATTAACATACATAATTAAAAATAAATTAAGCTAATTAAAATGGCTGTCAAAATAAAAATGAGTTGATGTTTTGTTTGTCTGGACTCTTATCATGCACAATGTTCTCAATTGTGTACGTAGAAACAGGCACCTTTGGAAAAGGGTTACCAAATCCAATCCATACGTGTTACATCTCATGAGAGGATTTTATTGTGCCATCTAGACTAAGTTAAACACAACATCCCAGCGGCTTGGCTCTCTCATCAGCGTTTGCTTTCTCAGGATTGTTGATAGAGTGACAGAAGTGCACATGCTGTTGGGTTTACATTGTGTTGAACTTCTATAATCCTTTCTTGACCTGCTGAAATTGACCTCAGATTGGCACGGTGCCAGGCGCCTGAGTGAGTTACGTCTGAATTCCGCAACAGCACACTGTTTATTTTGCTGCTTGGTTTGCAGCTCATTTCATCTTTAGTGTCATCTTTTTGTTATATAGAAGAAAGATAGAGGGAGACTCAGAAGTACTGCATCTTGTCCTCAACTGAACATTAGCTTCTTCAGTGTAACTGTAGCCTGATGGTTATGTAATACTAGGTAATACAGTATGCGGGCAATTTTGTCTTGTTCCAGATATACCTTGGTGAGTGATAATTTGTCAATATAAATAAAAATAAAAATTCACAAGCCAGCACAATTCCTAAAATTTCATTGCAATGGTGTAAAATGCCAAAGAATGAATGAATAAACGAATTGAGCACTTCAACATGGCTCACACAAAGCAAATAGAGGTGCTTCTTGCTTGCTTTTGCCTAGAAATTAGATGTATACTTGTTACAGATGTGACCAATATAAAAATAGAGATGGCAAGAAATAATCTTTCAGAACACATAATGTGGCTAAAAAAGGACGATATTTCAATTATAGGAGTGGAGTGCGTGGAATATTTGCTATGCGATTGTGCTAGAGCTGGGCAATAAATCGATTTTTTTTTTAATTAATTTGAGTGTTTTGTTGTGAACGATTAAAAAATTATAACATTGATGTTTTTTTTCCCCCTTTCGTTGCGCTTCCATGGGCCTCCGTAGCGTTAGCTCTGCCAGTCGTGTTCTCGCACACTCCATATGGGAAGAACTCAACAACAGCAAACAAATTCCCCCAAAAACAAACAAACAGTTTACTATGTTACCGTGGAGGAGTCATTTGCACAAGGAAGCACGTATGACAAGAAAGGGGCACAATAAGAACGATGACCAAAGCGGACACGTTGCACCTTGCTAATGATATGGCTCCCATGTACACTACAGTGAGGAAGACTTAATTTCACCACTTGCTGAAAACAGGAGAACCCAGGTATGTGCTACTGCTACCTAGCCGCAAGTATATTGCTCAAGTTGCCCCACGCCGTTTGTTTAGGCAGTGGTTATTTTGCCGTGACTGGCAACACAAATGCTAGCGATATTTTTGCTCTGAACGCCTCCAATATTGGTCAATCGCCGGAGCGAGGATCTTTGGCCTGCTGTAAATCAGTTATTTTATCCTGATTGCTTATAGACATTTACAAGCTTATGTGAATAGCACAAATGTGCACGTTTATGTCGCTGCATGGTCGCAACATGTACGCTGTCTCGTCAAGACGGACTCGCCTTGCAAGCACTTACCGGTATGAAAGACAAGCTTACTTTCACTCGCCGTGCCCGTGACGGTTTTCAGCCTCTGCGTCATCTGCGACATAAAATCCTTATGAAACGTAGTATAGTGGGCTGGTAATGCTGATAACAGCCTATTTTCAGTGACAAAACAAATTGAAAAGTGAAAGGAGATCTATAGAAGGGGGTGAACTTAGTGAAGCGGACTCATCACGGTAAAATAGCCGATTTACGGCAGGCCAAGACTTTCTTACACCGGGACTGGCCAATCAATTAACGCTAAAAGGAAATTTGCCAGTACTTGCACTTGTACAATCAGCAGACAGTTGGAGGGGATGACAAGCTCAGACCTCGATTCCTACATTAAAGCCAAAATGTGATGTTTATTTGTGTCATATTGAGGGACACAAGTATCACTGTTTAGCTTTTAAAACGTTGACAAAAAATGTTTTACTTTTTTACTTTATCAACACATAGATTTACATTTCCAGAATTATTTAATTCAAGGTAGAAGTTTTGCGCATTGATTCCAAGAGAAGAAATATGGTTACTTTTGTTGACTGATCAAATAAAAGCAAAACATTTTGAGTTCTTAAATAAAAATAAATAAATAAATAATAATAATAATAATATAAAGTCTGGAAAAAATCATAAATCAATTTTTTTGTTAAAAAATCGGCGATTTTATTTTTAGGCAAAATTGCCTAGCCCTAGGTTGTGCTATATGATTATTTAAACAATGAATCTACCAAGACTCTTCTTTGATCAGAAAAAAAGTTTGATTCTACCTTTTTTCGCTCTTTAGTAATCTGCAGTAGGACATAACCAAGTGTGCGAAATTCAGGCGCTTGTCACATAAGCCCGATGAAAAATAGCTTTTTGTGTAAACAAGCGAATGATGCAGAACAGACTTTGATGCTAATATTTTAATATGTCTGATGATAGATGATTTTTTAATTTTTTTATTTTTTGGTCACTAAATCTGTCGAATCTGTAAAAGGTGTGTGGTGAGAGATTCTACAGCCTTATATAGAGTATAGTGTATAACAACTTCACCTATTGCGGGGATTTTTCGGAACGTAACCCCAGCAATAAACGAAGAAAAACTGTATTAATATCTTGAATGTTCATATCGATAAATCATTCTGCCACACAGCAAATATGACCTCCTTTAGCGGGTTCAGTTTATCAGTTCATCAGGGCAGCAACACCCACGCACGCAAATGGATGCTTTGAACCTACTTAGCGGCGTGATAGGCTGTTGCAGATTAGTTAAAAATAAAGCTACAATGATAGAATATTTGAATTAAAAAAAAGAAGAAGAAGAAAGAGCCGCCTCGGGTCTGCATATATAGTACACAAATAGCAAATTACAAATGAGCAATATTATTTAGCTTGATAAACCAGCAGATAGTTTAAAATGAAAAACAAAAAAAGAACAAGAAGCCCTTTGAGCGTAATAAATCAGTCACTTTACACGAAGCATTCCTTTTCACTCTGGGTCATTAAAGGTGATTATTGTACAACCATTTACATGTGAACTCTTGAAGCATAATTCCACTGCTGGTAATATATCGTAGCCATCGCGGTGTCAAAGCAGCTTGGATTTGACAACACTGTACAGCAGCTTGTGTTATCAGCAAGAACATAAATCAGTTCCAATCTTTCATTCTGTCTGGAATGAGTCTGTGAAGTTTCTCAAGCCTCTCAGACAACTTAGCAAGAGTCTGGACAGATGCGGATAGACAAATCTTTTTTTTTTTTTCAGCCCAACCCTTGTTTTCATTTGAAGGCACATTTACTCATAAATAAATTCAATGTTAACTCATTCACTGCCATTGAGAGCTATAGACATCAAAAATTCATTTGAACTATTGCTATTAGTTTAACATTTTTTCCGCTTTTGTTAACAAGAGTATGAAAACCCCAAAATGTTTTTGTACATTTATAACAGATATAAAATTTGTGATTAATCGTGAGTTAACTAGTAAAGTCATGCGATTAATTACGATTACAAATTTTAATCACCTGACAAACCAAATTTTTATAATTTTTTCTTTTCTTTTTAAAAAAATCTTCTTTTTTAAAATTAATTTAAAAATAAATAATTGTAATTAATCGCATGACTTCACTAGTTATTTTTTTAATAAAATAAAAGATAAAAAAAAACATTATTAATAATTAGGGGCGTCAGGCGATTAACATTTTTAACCGTAATTATTCGCATGACTTCACTAGTTAACTCACGATTAATCACAAATGTTATATCTGTTCTAAATGTACAATTAAAAAGTTCTAGGTTTTCATACTCTTGATAACAAAAGTGGAAAAAAAATGTTAAACTAATAGAAATAGTTCATGTAGTTCACTGTACTTACACTCTTACTGCAAAGCCACACTTTTGTCACATGGACATATATGGTTTAGCATTGTATTGCTGGAATAATCAGGGATGCTATTTAAAAAAAAAAAAAAAAAAAGGAAAAAAAGACGATGAAATTCCTGAATTTCCTTGAAATTGTATGTTGGGAAACAGTTTTCTTAAACTATTCAAATATTTGCTCACGTAGTTGTTTACAAATTGGCGTACTTCACCCCATCTTTACTTGGGAGCAGTTGAGCCTTTCAGGGATGCTCCATTCATACCTAATCATGAGAATCACTTCTTTCCAGTTAACCTGTTCACCTTTGGAAGGTTTCAAACTGGGGATTTTTGAGCATTCCACAACTTTTCCAGCTGTTTGGTGCCCTTGTCCCAGCTTTTTTTTTCAAAACAAGATCATATTTGTCAAAAAAAACAATAACATTTATCAGTTTGAACATGAAATATCTTGTCATTGTACTGTATTCTTTTAAATATAACTTGAAAAGGACTAGCAAATCATTGTATTCTGTTATTTACATTTTATACAACAACACAAATTCATTCGAATTGGAGAACATATTGGGTCTATTTCACGAAGCAGGTTTAACGAGAACCCTGAGTCAAGAAATCTTGAAATGTGGGGAAACTTTGCGTCTTCTGTTTCAGAGAGGGAGGCAACTGAAACCAGAGGAAAAGAGGTAACTCTAGCCTGTTTCATAAAAAGCGGTCATTTAAGCTCGCGGTCAGTTACTATAGTAACAGAGTCCATGTATTTATTTTTCTGAAACTTCAGGCTTATAATTGTTAGCCACTGTATTTAATAAACAGGATGCAATTCTGGTTCATGTTTGAACAGCATTGAAATAAAATATTAAGGTAGGTCTGTGCAATTAATCAAAATTCAATTACAATTTCAATTATGACACTCCACATTTACAAAATCTGCATAATTGTCAAAAAATATTATTAATACTAATTTTGAATTGTTTAAGTTGTTTAAATGTATACATTTGCACCTTCTTTTTTTTTTTTTACATTTTAAAATAACACATTTTATGCATTTTGTTTCATCCAAAAGGAACTTGCATAATTCTAGTGTTTCAAATAAAATAAAAATCTTAATAATTTTTACATTTTGTACATTTTCTTGTTTTGTACCAAAAAATAAATAATCGTCCTAATCGTCATTTCAATTATTACCAAATAAATCGTGATCAATATTTTCTTCATAATTAAGCAGGCCTATATTAAGGCTTAATGTGCCATGAATATAACATTCTTCAATGCTTAAAGTGTGAAGCCTAACCCTAAGTAAGACGTTTTGTTGAATATTTCCATCAAAAATGTATGCTTTAACATCGATTCGGCTGCATATTGAATCGGTACGAGAATTCCGCGCCGTAATATTGCGATATATCGCTGAATTGATTTTTTTTAACCTTTTGACAATGACCCTATTGATGAAGGTGCCGCATTATTGCGCAGGGAATTATATGATGGCATTTCCGGACAGTTATCTTTTTGAGCAGTACCGTTTCACATCACAGTCCATCATCTACATACACAACTTAATCCGTCCTTACGTCTGCAATTAACATTACCGGCACCGTATTCATGCGCTCACATCTCAACATATATTGTGAGTTGCGCTCCGTTTTTTTCTTATAACCGTTTGAATTATTTTTTTATATTTTATTTATTTTCATCAAGTCAAGTGCGCTTCTCCCCCGCAGGATTGCACCTACATGAAATGAATTAACGAGTTACCATTCAAAAGTTTCCCCTGTAATATTATTGTGATTGCAAAGGACTTTATTTAAATTTACGCATTGACCCGACACCCGAGCAGCAACGTTCTCCCACGCCGCCTTCCTCTATGGGGAGCTGCTGCGGTGTTGCACTTTTTTGTTGTGTGTTCAAATTCGCCATATGATCGCATTTAGATTTCCAGTTGAGAGGTGTAAAAAAACAAAAGAAAACACAGAAGCAGAGGGCGGCGCCGCGCACTGCGCTCCCCCGTTGCCATGTTGACTCGATGAATCGGGGCTCCATTGATGTGGTCTTTTTAGAGCAGCGGTAACTCCAGGTGAAACTACTCTGCGTTGATAAAACTACTAAAACTAAATTACTTGAGACCTGATTAACATTGATGTCATCTTCAGTCGACATCAAGTGGCAAAATGACTGCCATCTGATATTGATTAAAAACTACTGGATATGCTGCTTAACCATAATAAAAAGTTTAGACTAGTGGGGCTGCATAGAACATATTGTCACAAAAAAAAGAAATTGTGTTGACTTTTCCTTTGAAACTTTTTCCTGTTCAGGAATTCAATTAAATAACTATGATTTTTATCAAGAAATAATTGTGTGATTTATTGTTTTTGTAAAACACTACATTTGAAAAATAATTTACGGTAGTGTATTAATATATTATAATTTGAAAATATAGTTTAGGTTACAGGGCTTCTATCAAGTGTATTAAGTTATTTACAGATGTTACAGACACACAAAACGTTTTTTTGTTGTCATTTCCAATGCTTTCAATTTAGGAAAGTTGTGGCATAAACCTTTATCATTAAATACGTTAAACACAAACACGTGCGCACACGCGCACACCTGCATGCACGCGCGCATACAAAGATAACTACTGTACTTGATTCGTGTGTACTAAAAACACATTTTGACATTTTGACAAGTCTAGTCAGGCTACAAAGAAAAGTTTGATTCTCAATAACAGTTGACTTTGAAACGAAGGGCGGTAAGCCAAGACAAACCAGATCAAAAAGCCAGCGACACACAAATCTCCTCGAGCTTAGTGAGCTTATGATGTCATTGCCAGTACAATGCCAGCTGCGTGCCCGGGCATCTGCATCCAATGAAATGATGAAATGGTACTTCTTGGTGTACCGCAGAGCCATAATCTACAGTCCATTAACTCATAATAATATACTTGTAGTATGTGGTATAATGTGCCCTATAGCTAGACTGGATCATTGGTCTGGTTGTGTGTATGTGTGTGTGTGTGTGGAGTCAGTTGCACATTGTGGTTGCGAACATTGTGGGAATAGAAGCGAAATGCGGTGTAACCCAGATGTACGTCTCTCCTCACCTTCTGTTTTCTCTTCATAAGTGAAAGGAGATTGTTGAGCAAGTCAACTGGTACTATACAGTCACCAATTAATCACAGACCTTCAAATATGTCACCCTCATTAAAAGTTCTGTTGATAAAACGCTTTCAGAATTACGCAGAAGTTATGCAGGCTCATATCTGCAGTGCAATGTTTAATAATAGGGTGATTTTATTTGACTTGGCAACTATATAGCATGAGGGACATCCTTTTAAAATGTAAATGTGATGCCAAAAAGTCTTTAACTGCCACATCTGACAGGATAATTACCATAATTCACGCATAGTAGGGCAGGTGAAGCAAAGCACTTACACCTGCACTCAAGCATAACCCAGATACATGTTAGGCTAATTATTTAACATTTCTTACTGTACATCTATTGTCCGTAGCTCTACCTGTTTTGTTGTTGTTGTTTTTTTTTATATACAGTACTGTATGTGTACTTCTGCCATCACAATATGGCTTCAGTTTTCATCCATTTCTCTAAAGCTTAAAAACTCACATAGGAGCATAATTAAAAGTACAATTAACTAGTGTCTGAACTGGAGCTATTTAACTCATTCACTGCCATTGACGGCTATTGACGTCAAAATGCATTCGAACTATTTTTATTAGATTAACATTCTTTCCACTTTTGTAGAGTATGAAAATCTATAATTTTTTTATTGTACATTTAGAACAGATATAAAATTTATGATTAATCGTGAGTTAACTATTGAAGTCATGCGATTAATTACAATTAAAAAATGTTATCGCCTGATGCGATTTAAAAGAAAAGAAAAGATTAATAAAAATTAGGAGCGTCAGGCAATATTTTTTTTTAGCGCAATTAATTGCATGACTTCATGAGTTAACTCACAATCACACATTTTATATCTGTTCTAAATGTACAATAAAAAAATTCTAGGTTTTCATACTCTTGTTAACAAAAGCGGAAAAAAATGTTAAGCTAATAAAAATAGTTCAAATTAATTTTTGACGTCTACAACCGTCAATGGCAGTAAATGAGTTAATTAATTGCAGCTAAACCACAACCTTAGATCCGTTGGTTAATGAACGATCATGCCTTTTTGTTTTTGTTTTTTTACTTCCACGGGACTTTTCGCATTATAATGAGTATTTATTGAGATTTTGCCGTTGGAGAGAACGAGGTTTAAGAGGGGAGAGGCAGAAAAGATACATTTATTAACTCTTCATTAATAGGACCACCGTTGTATTTTTAGAGGTTGACGTGGGCTTGGATAGAGAGAGACCACATTAATTTAGGTCATGATTAAACAAATTTTCAGACACCAGGTGTACAATGCAGGGACTGGCAGGCCATATATTTTTCATGGTGTGTGTGGGTGTGTGGGTGTGGGTGTGTGTGTGTGTGGGGGGGGGGGGGCTGAAATGCAGCACAATTTAATGATATTTTTACTCAATTTCACCAAACACACCGGGCCACAATTTAGAGGGAGTAACCCATTAATCCATTTACAATATAAATAGCAAATTAACAAACAATACTGAAAATGTAGGAAATTAGGGAATCTGAAAAGTAGTTGTCAATATGTCCTCAATGAGTCTGAGTCTGAAATTTGAATGGTTTAAATTGGTCAATGTGTAAAAAATTTCCTGATTTTGGAATTGTATTGTTAAACTGTGGGAATTTAGGAAATGTGATGAATAGTTCCATATATTCCCTTAATGAACTGAACAGTTTGAAGTTGACCAGTCAAAAATATGGAGGTAAAATATCTCTTAATTTGTGAGGAACTTAATTTGTGTACCAATTTGCTAAATTATTGGAAAATGTGGAAAATAGTTCACAAAAGAACTTCTTTGGCGAGAAGAGTTTATTATTGTGGAATTGTGGACAAATCAATCAATTGATCTAAGATCTTTATCAGTCTTATCTGTTGTGGTCACATTAACTTTAAGTAATCAACCTTAACTTGCTACCTTGTCAGTTATCAAACAAATGGGTCATTTGAGATAATTGAGCACACTTGCAGTGATCTGGATTTCTTGTCAATGCTTACACACAGGCCTTTAACTTTTTCTTTAAACACAACCACAGCATCATGGACAGCTTTTCCATGCTATTTTGTATGTTTGATACCCGCAAACTCCACGCTCTGGTCATCCCAAAAGTCTTGAAGCCCATGTTATGGATTTGACTTTGCACACGTGAACTCAAACAACCTAATTTAGATGAACTGACATAAATGACAGACACTGTCTGCGATGAGGTTCAAAATACCCGAAGCCATTCAAATATTTCATCAGATGATTAATGCTAGTCACTCCTGAAGTGCTTGTCCTAAATTTCCACGCAGGCAAGATGATTAGACGTAGGCAAGTGGTGACTAGTGCTTTTGGGTATTCCCCTTTTCTCATGCTGTTTTGGTATGTGTTGTGATTCGTTTGGCAAATCATTCAGATTGTTTTTCAATGTGGATTAATTCAGATGCTGACATGTATACTCAAATAATGAGTTTAAAATAACAGCTAAAATGAATGTGATGGTACACTGGTCTTGAAGATCATTTTGCATCATCTACTCTGACTGCTCCATGATAGCAGTCTGACAGACATTCGTGTTCTATCTTTTGTTAAAGAACCGGTGATAAGATCAGTCCTCAGAGTGCTTGTGTAAGCTTTTCTGCACACCTAAATTATTAGACATGTTATTTTCAGGACATGACTTTTAGCCTGGAGCAAAACAAAACAAAACAAGAACCTGCCTCAGTGACTGATGACAGGCAGAATTATGATAAGAAGTGCTGATGTGTAAAGGATGCTGTTCAATCACAGTTGAATATTGCACACAGTGTCATGTTATCACAAATGTATGTAGTAGTTTTCCTTTTAAATTTAAATGTATGTAAAATTTTGTTTCACACCCTCCATTTAGTTGTTTAGCGTATGTTTTGAGTATTTTACAGTTACTATATCACTTACAGCCAGTCTACAAGTAGAGTGAGTGACATGTAAAAGCATTTTAGAGGTAAACTCACATGTGCACATCTCATTACTTCGTGTTGAATACATGATCCTGCAAATGCAATGCTACTTGCAGCAATAATCCTCAGGGTGGGATTTCCTCCTTCCTCTGTGTCGTAAATGCTAACATAATGTTTAATTTAGGTTGCCTGTGACTGGCTCCAGTGTTCTTAAATGGCACGTTGATTGGATTACATTGACAGAAAAAAGATAATAATATGACAGGACGGAATAATGTCTCTATTTTTATTTACATTTATTTTTTATTTGTATGTCTCTGTTTATCGTCTTTAAGTGATTAGACATCATGGCCAACCAATGAGACCAACAGAACCCACAATTCAGTTTCAAAATGTTCTGTTTTTGAAACAAAGAAAATGGTTGACAAAGAAAAAAGGTAGCTTGAGGATTTTTATCCGTAGTATACACCATACAGTAACCAGAGTTTAAATAATAACCCTGAAACCCAACTGTAAATTAATGTGAACCCTTAATTGAAAAATCAATTTTTTGGGACTAATTGATACATTTTATTAGAAGTGAACTGTCAGGTCATATTCTCAGGTATTCAACAGCAGAACCACTAAGAGACAGACTATTATGCATTTGTGAGAGGTTTCTGTTAAGTAACCCAAGCCTAAGCATCTTTTGTTTGAACCTACCTATTTTTAAAAGAGGGTTTTGACTTTTAGTCAATTCTGATGGCTTTTGTCAAGAACCATTTGAAAGACAGCAGTTTGAAGTGATGGAATTGGAAGTGCTAGCGGATAACAGAAAAATCATGGAAATCTATTTTCTGATCATTTTTAGATAATTTGGGACAGCGTATCTGCTCTGAGTCAGGCCAGTACCAAACAATTGTCAGTGTCACTGAAATGACCCAGATGCACAGCTGAAAGGTGAAGGTGAAATGACATGATTTGATGACAAGTCAGCATTTAGTTCATTCGGGAGCTAAAAAATTGCATCGCTGAAGTGACGATATCCCATGCAAAAAATTTTTCCTGGCATTTCAGAAATATTTACATGAGCTGTTTACATGAGCTGTTCTCCCTTGTTGCTTCTCATTTTGCCTGTACTTCCTTGACATGATTGAAAGAAAGTAACCAACCAAAACACGTCTTTTAAGATGTAAAAACATTATACTGTACAAAAGTCACAATGTACAGGTTCTTTAATTAGCTATCCGTTTATGTCAGATTGTTTCAGCTACTCTATATCAATCAAAACATGACAAGACCACCCACCATTAGTGTGTGGATTGCAGAACAGGACAGTCACTCTTTGTGCTGTTGCAGATGAGTGCATGTTGAAGATTTCTGTTTTTTTTTTCTGTTGAAGATTTCTGAGACAAAGCGTCTGGTACTGAGTGATCCACTGGGCCTTGTTATAAGCACAGCTGTGATATCCATTCAGTGCATTTACTGTACTTCCTTCAGTTTGCCACTGGACTACTAGATCTGTTCATAGGCCTGTCTTCACAGATTGTATATAGACTCCTCTCAAAAGGACACACTGCGACAACAATAAACCCTCCATTGGATCCTTGGCTCTTGTTAAGTCAGCAGTCCAAGGTTGTACAAACAGAAGGTATATCAATTGCAATGCCGGGGTGCGAAATCTGTGAGTTAGTGCACTCGGCGTGCTCGTCACTCAGAGCTTCAGTGGTTTTCCTGTGTTCATTCATTTCCTTCTTATCTGAGCTTCTGATACTTGGTTGGCATGCTGATATTTTTCCATCAGAGCAGGTGGAAGTCTTTAATCATCTTCCCTATTGGGCTTCCTCCATCTACCCAAGCAGGGTTCGGTTATTGTGCCAGCACTGTTATGGAGCTATCTGGCACTCAGTCATCCTGCCGAGTGCCTATTAGAGTAATAAGATCTTGCCACAAGACGACATGGAAGCTAACTCTCTTCTCCTTTAATATGACTGCATGTTGGATAACGTCAGGCTGAGAGGGTTTGGGGACACAAGGACAAACTGATGTTTTAATTGGATAGAAGTTGGCTGTCTCAACATTAACCACTGACTCATATCCATTAATTTTATTTGGATTCCAAAAGTCATAAAACATAAATATATAATATTGTTTCACAATTTTTGCAAGAGCATTTTTAACAGATCATATATAATATATCTTGCTGTTCCAGAGTTGCAAACTGTTACAGATTGTCCACATTTTGTTATGAAAATCAATGGACGCTACAGCATTCCAGGCGTAACATGGATATTCCGAATATTTTAACAAGCCGGTAGCACCGGCGACGCAATGTGACACTGTTCATTAGTCGAAACTAGCAGACGTGTCCAGTTAGCCCAAAGCTAATGTCTTGAGGCTAACCCTGATCAAAGCCGCAGCAGCAAGGAATAATGGCAGTGTCAGTGCACAAACATTTTAGTGGAATATTAGGTAGTAGTATCATGTGATCTATGATTTGTATGGTGTGTGCACGAGCGGCAGAGAACGTGCGAGAGAAGGCATTTGAGGAGTTATGAGTGTGTGAGCGTGGCACAGGTATGCTAGCTTACAGCGATCAAGCTTTTATTTCCGTGACCGTAGTGCCATAGCAAATGGTTTGCTGCTGAATTGCAATGAATTAAAGCCCCAGTTGAATAAACAATACGACGTCCCGTTCGTTTGTCTGTTTTTCACTGTCGCTGTTAAAGTCATTTGACGGAGCAAGAGCTGTTTTACCAGCACAACGACCCACATCCGGTCAAGTTAACGCTCGAAAAAGTTAGCAAAAGGGAAGCTTCATCTCGAAATTATTATATCCTATGTGTGCTTACGACAACTTTATTTATCATAGAATAACAAATGCAATGACACTGCACTGTTTAGTCACTTTGTGGTCATTCTCATTAATTCAGGTTTTCTCATTTGTTGCGGTAGTAATGCTTGTTGAAAATGTAGAGTGTAGTTAATGGTGAGTTATATTTTTAATTATTGCTTTATATTTTGGAGCTTGACTTCATATTTAAAAAAAGTAGTGTCACTAAAAAAGTTTGGGAACTGCTGCCTTTGTTTAAAAAAATACATTAGGCCTATATGTATACAATGTGCAATGTTCAAATGTTCAGCAGGTGCAGCCTGTGTGCGATTTATATTTTGAGTATTTTTAAAGCTCAAGATCAATGTTACCGGCCTACAACAATATAGTGTTATGTGTGAATAAGTTGTGGTCTGACAAACGGATCATCACTACATGAAATGCTAACATTTGTTTACTTTTTTCTTTTTGCATCCTTTCGTGCTTTTAGAATTTAAACTGAAAGATTTGAATTTACAGGAAAGAAAGCAACATGAGCTGGATGTGGTGAAGCTGTCCATACTTGGCTTGTGTCGGGATTTAATGACACATCTCTTGTCAACTTTTATCATTCTGTACGCATATTATGTTATTTATCGTCTGGCCTTTGAAACAGTTCAGGCAAATTGGTGATTTATTTTGGAGACTTTGTGCTGAAAATATATTCTCAAATTTTCACGCGATGCTGTTGTTTTTCTTGTCTTTGGAGACTTGTCTTTAAATAAAAATGCTTTAATGTGGAATTTCAAATTGAAGAGGAAGAAGGAATTGTAATACTGGTGTTTTACCCATTACAGAAGCATTTTATTTATTTATTTTTATTTATTTTTAAATTTTTAATTTTTTAAAAATGTTTTTATTATTTTGATTTTTTAATTATTTTTTTATGTTTTTATTATTTAGATTTTTTACTATTTTTTTCTATTATTATTATATATTATTTTATTTTAGAAAAAAAGTATTGCTTGTTGACTGGGGTGTCACAGTTTTACTTTATTTATGACTACATGGGGTTGTTGTGTATGTGAATCAGAATAAAAACATTCAGTGCTGTTAAGCCTTTCTTCTTCACAGATCTCAGACATACATACATCTGTTTTTCTTTGAAAGGAAACATAACAGGCATGACTGGCAGAACCTCCTCCATCTCTCTCTCTCTCTTTACTTCTCATCTTAATAGCTTGATCCTGTGATTCTAGCGCTTGAGTAAAAGCATACATTTTGAGGTCTTCCCTTGAGGCCATGAGGAAATGTTCTTTATACTGCTAATAATGCAGCACAAGTTGAGCTTTGTACAAAACATGTACCTTTTACCAAAGTGTGTTTTAATTAGAGGTGTCAAACGATTAATTTTTTAAATCTGATTAATACAATTTTAGAATTTTGATTAATCACGATTAATCGCTTAATAAAAATGGCTTTTGTATCTACATTTTTTCCCCGCCATATTTGAAGATCACCGGTTATGTGTTAATTCTTTTGACATTTAATGTTATGAGGACGTCTTCAACATTTTTTAATCCACTGCACATGCTCATCCTCCTTTTTTTCTCATCAGTTAATTACTTGCATAATTAAAAATGGGAAAAAAATTACCCCAATATTTTGACATGAACAATTATTCTAAATGTGATACGCAAACATTCATTGAATGATTTACTTTAATGCATGAAATTATGTTTATTGCTCAAACACAACCTGTGCTACCTTAAACATAGCCATCCGCTGTCACGCTAAAGGATAATCTATGGTCAAAATTAATCTGCGTTAATTCATGATTAATGCAATAATTTTTTGTGATTAATTAATCAATTAACGCTTTAACTTTTGACAGCACTAGTTTTAATATTTTTTTCATATTATATTTATTATGTTATTTTAGTATTTTAGATTCTTCATCAAAAATCCCCGCCCACCCCCAAGTTTGTGTGTTTTGTTGATGAATATCAACATTTGCCCAACACCCCATGAATATGTAATAAAGTTTATATGTGAGGTTTATAATTAAGTTCGGTTAGGTATATATTATGTATTATGGTATGCAATATTTGATTACCTAATTATATTAGTAATGTGATGCTGGGGGTAGGATTTAATAATTTAATTTAATAATAGTTTGTCTTCTTCCTATTCCTTTTCGGACTAGCATTTTATGTTTTCACTTGGAATATTATATGGATTTTTGTTTTGTTTATGTTATTGATTTGTATTTTTTATTCTGTTTGTTTTTAATGACTGTTCGAAATAAACTTCAATATTATTAAAGTCATTAATTAAACAACACACTACTCCTTATTGATAATCTTATAATGTTGTCTACCATGTTCTAAAAATGTGTACTATTACATATTTAAATAGCCATTTGTTTTGTTGCCATTTTGTTTCACAGATTCTAACATTTTCATACTTAAAACATCTCGTCTATAGCTCATTAGCAAACTATTTGACCTCATGTCACTGTCAGCAGTTAAGGTCAAGAGTGCAGCAAGGGCCATAAATCAAATCATTTCTCTTGCTCTGTCTCTCTGTCTCTCTCATTCTCTTCTTTGAGAATTCCTGGTAGGCTGGTATGTTGGAATTTTTCGTGTGACCCGAAATATGTTCCATCAGTGCCATTCCTCTGGGCCGCAGAGTGTGACCACAGAGAGAGGTCTGTGTTGAAGGCATGTGTCTGGCAAGGTGGCCAGGATGTAAAGAGTAAATAGCTGACAGATTTGGATTCCGTTATGAAACCGATGGTGCACTTTTCTAGAGGTCAGAAGTTGTTGGAAGTATTACCATGTTCAAGGGACTAATGTGCATGTGCTTCTGTTCTAATACTGATTGAATGGCCCACTGAAATGTTTGCTGTTACATATGAAACCACCTCTGTTGACCTCATTACAGTCAGCATTGCCTTATTCTTAATAGTACTCAGTTATCTGTTGTATTTCTACTGCATTTCTGAAAGACACCATTGATGACTGACCACTATTTATATCTGTACATAACAAAAGACCAAAAATAAATTGCAAGAACAATAAAAGCAATCATACAGCATCAGCCTGGCTACACTCCAAAAGGATGTCAGATTACTGGATGAACTGGACAAAACATTTAGAATGACAACTGGCATTTATGTTTAAAATGATTTAAGTCTTAGTCTTCTATCACTTTCTCCCATGCATGATCAGGAGCAATCTTTTAAAACCTCCCCTCTGAGCAGGATATGGCATATTTTCACCCCATTGCTTGTGCATAATGGTAAAACGCTGTGTGACATTCTGTGATATCAGGAAAAAAAAAATAAAAACTTTAAACAGGATCAAATGTGCCAGTGCTCCCTGAGCTTTTAAAGTCAATGAGTCCATAAGTGGTTTTCCGCTTTTTAGTAATGGCATCAGTAAGTGGTCTGTTCACAGTGTGCTAAGCTCTATAGTATGTTGTAATTGCCCACAAGTGACGGAGCTGGTTTTTGCATATGTTTGCCACCTGGATCTCATGACTGTGACGTACAGCAGATCTCTGCAAAACCAGCACTTCAAATAAATACATCTGAACATGAACTATGGCTCAACATACTACTTTGATATTTTTTCAGTCACACTTTATTGTTCATATTTTACTATGATTTTGTTATAGAAGAAGCTGGAGGATTCTGAGCCTTGATGATGAGTGTTACTAAACATATTCTGAACACAGGCAAGTTAAACAAATACAATATGAGTATTCATGTTGTAATCCAAATTCATACCCAACAGACATGGACTATTGAAGTACAATACTTCTCTTCATAAATTAATACATCAATTTGAGGTTGGATAAAGTCACTTAGTTCCTCCTAAATCTGAAAAATATTTTAGAAAATTCCCTGTGTCCAACCTTGTTCAATACAGAGACTAAATCCTTAATTTCCTATATGTTCAATGCCTGTAGCTATAATGGCTAAATAATTATGAATGCACATTATGTCCTGATGCCATACAACTATTTAACATTTCTTTAACTGCGCTGTCTCCCTCCAGATGAGGTGAACATTCTGGAGGAGTTTTCCATTCAGTTACCCAACAGTTCAAACACCTCTATGACTGTGGAGGACGGCAGGTGTCCAGTCCTACAGGTGGGACAGTACTCCATACTGGCTCTTCCTCTCACGCAGCTCTTCACTCAAGGGTATGATTCTATCTATAGCTGCATGTCATCAGTGATAGTCATTTTGAGGACTCAAGGTTCTAGAAAGTTTAGACTTAGCTGTTAAGGCACTCAAAGTAATTCACACTGACTTTGCATTCATACTTATGGGGCAGCATCAGGAGCAACTGGGGGTTCAGTATCTTGCTCAAGGATATATGAGTTGGGAGATGCCCACTCTACCACTGAGCTATGCCACCCCTTATATCTGTTGGTGTTTATGATAAAGCATGATAAACACAAGCATAGGATGAAGTCAATGTACAGTATATGGGAAGTGAACTATCCAGTCAAATATTTGCTTGAGAAGCTGACTGTGTCTCTGGGTCATCGGTTTATGACAAATTTCGGTTGCATCAGCAGTGGAATCTCAATTTGTAGGTCTATCACAAAGTAGTGATTTTTGATTACAGGAACTACTTTATATGTATCAATAAAACACCTCTATACTGTAAATATAAAACAATCACAGGAAAAACAGTAAGTACGGAAATTTTGTAGCCTTTAATTGTAAGTCGGTACCATTGTAAACCTTCTTCTTTTCCTTTGGGCTTTTCCCTTCAGGGGTCGCCACAGCGAATCAGTTGCCTCCATCTAACCCTGTCCTCTGCATCCTCTGCTCTCACACCAACTACCTACATGTCCTCTTTAACTACATCCATAAACCTCCTCTTTGGTCTTCCTTTAGACCTCCTGTCTGGCATTTGGAAACTCAGCATCCTTCTGCCAATATACTCACTATCTCTCCTCTGAACATTTCCAATCCATCTCAGTCTGGCCTCTCTGACTTGATCTCCAAAGCCTCTAACGTGCTGTCCCTCTGATGTACACCTGATTCTATCCATCCTGGTCACTCCCAAAAAGAACCTCAGCATCTTCATCTCTGCCACCTCCAGCTCTGCCTCCTGTCTTTTCCTCAGTGGCACTGTCTCCAGACCAAACAACATTGCTGGTCTCACCACAGTTTTATAAACCTTTCCTTTCATTTTAGCTGAAATTCTTCTATCACACATCACACCTGACACTTTTCTCCATCCGTTCCAGCCTGTCTGCACACACTTCTTCACTTATTTTCCACACTCTTCATTGCGCTGGACTGTTGACCCTAAATACTTAAACTCCTCCACTTTCTTGGTCTCTTCTCCCTGTAACCTCACTCTTCCACTTGGGACCCTCCCATTCACACACAGTTACTCCATCTTGCTACGGCTAACCTTCATTCCCCTCCTTTCCAGGGCAAACCTCCATGCCATCATCACGACATCAGCAAACATCATAGTCCATGGAGATTCCTGTCTAACGTCGTCAGCACACCTCACCACTGTCTTACAGTCCTCATGCATGTCCTGCACCACTTGAACATACTGAACAGACTTCTCTGCCACTCCAGACTTCCTCATACAAAACCACAGTTCCTCTCTGGGCACTCTGTCATAAGCTTTCTCCAGGTCTACAAAGACACAATGCAGCTTCTTCTAACCTTCTCTGTACTTCTCTATCATCATCATCCAAAAGCACAATATTGTATTTTTGTATATGACAGCAGTGGCAAAGAAATAGGCTTGGCTAGTCATTTTTATTTTAAATGTCTTGTCAGTAGAAATCAAATTAGCTAAAACTTAATATTGAGGCACTTGCTAAAGCACGCACACATTGTGAATCAAGTCAATGTGTGGAGGCACTCAGACGTGTTGCGTTCCACTTCACCTGGCCATTAGCCTGGATCTTAAACATAGCTGGCCAAAACATCTCTGCCACTTCCAGCTCTGCCTGCTGTCCTTTACTCAGTGGCACTGTCTCCAGACCAAAGAACACCGCTGGTCTCACCACAGTTTTATAAACCTTTCCTTTCATTTTAGCTGAAACTCTTTTATCACACATCACACCTGACACTTTTCTCCACCTGGTCCAGCCTGCCTGCACACGCTTCATCACTTCTTCTCCACATTCTCCATTGCTCTGGACTGTTGACCCTAAATACTTAAACCCCTTCTTGGTCTCTTCTCCCTTTAACCTCACTCTTCCACTTGGGTCCCTCCCATTCACACACAGATACTCCGTCTTGCTATGACTAACCTTTATTCCCCTCCTTTCCAGGGCAAACCTCAACGCCTCTGGCTTCTCCTCCACCTGTTCCCTGCTCTCACTATAGATCACAATGTCATCTGCAAACATCATAGTCCATGGAGATTCCTGTCTAACCTCGTCTGTCATCCTGTCCATTACCATAGAGAACAAGAAGGGGCTCAGAGCTGATCCCTGATGTAGTCCCACCTCCACTTTAAACTCCTCCGTCACTCTGTCACACCACTGTCTTACAGTCCTCATACATGTCCTGCACCACTTGAACATACTCTTCAAGCCCTTCTCACTTCATCCTTACTAATCTTTGCTACTTCCTGCCTATCCAGAGCCTTTCTCAACTCCTTCCTGAAAGTAATACAACACTCTTCCTTTTTTAGCCTCCACCATTTCGTCCTCTGCTCTGCCTTTGCCGTCTTTATCTTCCTCACCACCAGAGTCATCCTACACACTACCATCCTATGCTGTCTAGCTATACTTTTACCTACCATTAGTTTGCACTTACAAGATGTGGTCTACGTGTGTACTCCTACCATCACTTTTGTAGTTCACCTTATGTTCCTGCCTCTTCTGAAAGAAAGTATTCATGACAGCCATTTCCATTCTTTTTGCAAAGTCAACCACCATCTGTCTTTCTGCGTTCCTCTCCTGGATACCAAATTTGCCCATCACCTCCTCATCACTTGTGTTTCCTGCACCAACGTGTCCATTGAAGTCTGCACCAATGACAACTCTTTCACTTCTAGGGGTGCTCTTCTCTTTCCTCCTACGATCACACCTTCCTCTTCTCCTTCTTCGACCAACAGTAATCCAGTTTCCACCGGCACCCTGTAGGTGCCGTTGTTAACCCGGGCCTCGACCGATCCGGTATGGAAGTCATATATTTGATTCGCATGTTTGATTTGGCCAAAGTTTTTACGTCGGATGCCCTTCCTGACACAACCCTCTGTATTTATCCGGGCTTGGGACCGGCACAAGAAGACACTGGCTTGTGCCCCCTTGCGACTACATTGGTACCTTTGTAAACTTGTGACCCCCTATTTTAATACTTTTTCTGGGGTATAAGTCATACCAAAATGTAATCATAAAAATGCATCCTAAAAAAGTTGGAAAATATATACTAATCACACCGGACTACATTGTAAAAAAAAAATAATAATTCTGGGATGTATTTTAGATAAATCGAGACCAAGTACAGTAGAGCTCAAACTCGCCCCCCAATTCCCCGTTCTCTTATGACATTGACAGCAGAGAGCGAGTTCCATTTGGATGTGAAACTTCCACTTCTAACTACCGAAAAGTGAGCTACCTGGGGAGACATTCCATCATTTGTTCCCATAAGAGGCGACAGCAAACTAACAACATACACATTAGTTGCCATGACTACTTCTGTTTCTTCTTCTACTTTTTTTTTTGGGGGGGGGGGGGCAATTTTGAATCCAACCGAAATTGCTGCCGTCAACATAAGGGAATGGGGATTTTGGGTGTGAGAGGAGCTCTAATTTTAATGTATACAAGTGCACCTGAGTCAAAATCCCAGGATCAGATAAACTATGAAAAAAAGTGAGACATAAACCAGTAGTCTGAAAAATACGGTTCCCTTGAGGAATAGTAACTGTTGTAAAGTTCTAAGGGGGGAAAAGCCATGTTGTGTTTTCTTTTTTTCAGTAACAGCTCAGAAAATAGACTGCTTCAGTGCCTCTGATGGCCAATGTGTTTGTGTTTAGGTTTGCTGACGAGTTTAGTCTACTGGTGCAGCTGAAGACTCCTCAGAGAGCTGAAAGCAGCGTGTTCACCATGCTGAGCCCAGACAGCCATATCATGCTGCAACTGCGAATCAGTGCTTTCACCATTATCCTCACTGGAGCACAGCAACGGCATTATGAGTAAGCCTACACTCCTATTTCACATCAGTTTGTTGAGATTTTCTTGCTTCTTCCTTTCTTGTTCCAACATCTATAGGCCTACTATTCTATATACTGTATACTTGGATTTAAAAACAAGGAGATGGGCAAGCAACTTTTATCATAGAGTATTTGCTTATTAAATGCACATACGAACATAAAAAGAAAAACAGTCCAGTCAGGCAGCATTAAGGACTGTTTTAGTCTTGGCCAATTTACATCAAATTTGACCCATGTATAATTTGTGGGGTACTGTATGGTTTGCACCACCCTTTAAGCAAAAATGTTAGACGTCTGAGTATCATTAAAACATTTATGTAAGGTTGTATGAAAAAAAAGTCCATGCCCATTCAGAGTATTCTAATGTAACCGTAACAAGGAGGGGAGCTGTAATATGGATGCGCTTGGTTTCTTTGAGACTAAATAGTTTGAAATGTTAAACCTTCCCAGTTGCTTCAGGTAATAAATGCGATTTTTTTTTGCCACAATTTAAAAGTCCCCAGGTGTCCTCATAACTCATTACTATACAACTGATCTATACTCTACTTTATAAGTGCAGAAACGACACTGTTTTAAATTCTCATTTTATTGTGTAACACACAACAAACATAATAAATAAGTTTTACAGTGCAGCTTAAATGCTAAATGTGCAAAGTTAATGTTTAGGCCAGCAGTGCCAGTATTTTCAGCACATTTTGTGTTTTCCGTTTGTTGTATTGACACCGGAATTTGCAGTTCATTGAATTAATCACCCTGAAAGACCTCAACCTGATGAACTCCCACAGTCACAGTTGTTTCATTTGTAAAATTTCCCCAAGACTCACCTCTTTTTACACATTAGCCAATCACAGTAATCATTACGTGCCAAAGCCCCCCCCAACACTCACACGCCATTGTATGTCGATTGCAGTAATTCAGCACCAAACAAACAACAGCAGAGAGATGCTGTACTGTACACTGTGTTCCAAACGATTATTTCGACAGGAATGAAGTTAAACAAACATTTGAGTTTTATGTTTTCTAGGTCACATTTTCCATATGTTGTGTTTTCTGTATATTTAGATCGCTGATATTAATCAAAAGCTGCTTTGATTATTAGTTTCTGTGGTGAGCTTAATTAAAGAAAAATTGTTAAAAAATAAGTATATGAAGCTGAGGCACCAGTCTGGAGTCCCAAGAAGCACTCAAAGATTTGAATATGCTCCGAAGATGAATTTTCAAAGAGTTGTATTCAATCATGAATGCTATGCATTTTTGGATGATCTTGAAAGATGGAATTCTTGATTGTGAGTTGATGGCCACCATGTTCCAACAAGGCTGCAGAGTTAGCTAGGTGGTGGGGCAGAGTGATTTATTGGGCTGGAATCAGGGGTTGCGATATGGTCATCCCCTTAAGGATGGATGCTTGAAGGTGTAAAAATAACCTCCACAAAATATGCGGACCTTTTTCTGCAATGTTATAGCCTACCATAAAAAGATGAACCACGCCTGCCACAGAGAAATTATTCTCATGCAAGTCAATGCACCGTGCCCCAAGAAAAAAGATTACATTTAAAATTAGAATTGTCATGGATATCAAAGGAAATAAACACATGATGTGGCCACAATTGTCCCCTGACCTAAATTCGACTGCGAACCTGTGGAGCTAAAGTTTTAGGATAAAAAAGAAGAAGGGTCCTTCTGGTTCAGTGTTCAGTTGCAAAAAAATCTTGTTGTCATCATTGCGGTTAATTCAATAAAATCCAAATAGTATGTATGGTTCTCTCTTTCACCTGTCATTCAGTGTATATTCTTCCTGTCTTGTGATTGTGCACCAATCTACACACTCTTCCTCAGGTTCCCCATCCGTGATCTGACTGATGCAAAGTGGCATCATGTAGCAATCAGTGTGTCTGGCAATCATGTGGCAATATTTGTGGACTGCAATCTGCTGGAGCGTGTGGACTGGGTCAACCAAGGGCTGGGGATCAAAACTGATGGACTCTTCATCATTGGAGGCATCATTGAAGGCTTCGAGACTCCGTTTGAAGTAAGTTATGACTATACATCCAGTTGTATATATAGGCAGTGATTATTGTAATGCTCTGCCATTGGATGGGCGGCATTGTGTAGCTGTACCTGTTGGGGTGATCAGTGACTGCATGTCTGGTTTACCTGATAAGGAATGTTTGTTTGGACGCCAAGATTGTTCATTTGTAACAATAGTCAATGCAAGGTAAATAATGGGCATTGACACTATTAGATGTGTTCATGTGTCCGCCCTGAATTAGCATGTACTGTACAAATAACATAGAACAGTAAACAGTATCCAGGTGGTTACACTCTTGTTTGATACAAGTCCATACACACATATACACAAGTCAGAACAACTATAATATATTTGTGGCCCTGTCCAAACCCATTTCCTATTTATTTGAGACAGAGGTGCAGCTGCAATGCTAAAAATTTTTTTGTTTGTTTTTGTACAAGAATACCTCCAATGATCTCTACCTCCTCAGTATTAGTGTTATAGAAAAATAAGATTACTGAAATAACTTTTTTCTTTGAGGAACTTTTTGCTAATCATTGACTACACTTGAGTAATTTTGTTCCGGTTAATCCCAGGAACCTGAAGCAAACATTTTATTAAACAATAAAAATGGATGCAGCTAAGGAATCTTAGTATTCGAGTACCCTACTAAAAAATTCAATTGAAAAATCAGATACTGTGTTTTGATAAAGTATGTTTTTGTTTGGTTAAAGAACTATTATGAATACAAAAGGGTAACTAAGAAATTAATTGAATAACGAACGACCAGTTGCAAGAGCTGCCAAATAACAGAAACTCACTTTCAGAACATTTTGTCTGAATTTGCATATTTTGCCATTTATATCAAGAACATTACTGTGGGACAGTTGTAGCAATATATTATGCAGCAGGATAAAAAAAATATTTGGCATGCTGTTCAAATGCACAACATCATCAGTACTCTATGATCATTCGTAATTGTTAATAAATGACGGCTTCAAAATTTGTTTTTTTTTCAATATCGTCCAGCCTACACAACTCGTAGATCGAACCCACACCACAAACATGTCTCCTGTTTGGGAGCACAGAGCTTTGCCAATGAGCTAAATAATTAAATAAATAATAAATAATTCTAAAAACAAACAAAACAAGAAATGTGTTAAAATATAAACTTTGTTTTAAATATATATGCCCAACCAGTCGACCGCGATCGATCGACTGGCTGGGTACTTCTCCATTCTCCATTCTTCTTATCACAACCTATATCTCACCACCAATACAATTCCATTCCAATAGTCCTACATTCATTTATATGACTGTAAAGAAGTGTCGTAGGACCTCAGACAAGGTAAAATGAATGTTAGTTCGTCTTGCTGGAGCCAGGAAATAGCTCCAAATAAACAGCTGTGGAAAAAAATACAAACAACACTTTTGTTTATAGTTCGTCTTTCATTGAGGTCTGCAAGGTACTGAGTACAATTATACTTATTTTGTATATATGATCATTATCGTGTTGCTAAAACACTGCTTTTTGAAGACTGTTCCCCAGTACTGTATGTTTTCAAACATAGTAAATGTGCATGAGATCATTGTAAAATTTATTGACATGAGATTTAATGTGATGCATTGTTGGTGCTGAACTAAACAACCAGACTACACTGTAGTTGTGTTAATTGCCGCATGATGTTCATTGTGTTCACACACAATGTTTGATTGCTACAAAAGTAGTTCAGTTGCATTTGTGTTTGCATTTCCTATTCCAACATTACAACCACCACAAATGTTGGACATATTTTTCCTGAATAGAAATATACAGCACATTTCTGAGGAACAGACATGATGTCGGATTAATCTTTGTTTATTGTGGTGTGGAACTTCAGGCATAGTTGGCTTCCTCTGCCAGAAAACATAAAGCATTTTGAATTACCTCCGAATGCAGCTAAGCTTAAAGGTGAAGTTGCAGAGAGACATTCATCACGACTCCCGCTCTGCCCTTGACAGATGAAGTTATTTTGGATTCAATATGTACTGTAGACTTATTAGTTGTATGACATGCACTAGCATGCCTGAGGTTGGCAAAGTCATGATATTCCTCCAGGGGTGGGCCTGTACACTCAACCAGCCACAGCTTTAGGTACTGTACACCTGCACAATCAACTGAGATCCAAAATTAGATCTGTATCAAACATTCTGCTTTTAAAACGATAATAAAGTTCACTTTAGATTCACAGTGGTGTTGAATTACTATTCTGTATACGGTATCACGTTTATTTTACAATTCTGCAGTAGAGCATGTGCAGATTTTTCCCCAAGATTTTGGTTACCTTATTATTTAAACCTCACAAGAGGGCCAGAATGACTTTAAATTATTATGCAGTTGTACAACACTGCAAACTACCATCAGTAGTGGCTTTCATTATGTTTTCACTTATCTCTAAACTGTTAACCCGACTAAGTTAGCAGAACTAAAAAAAAGTGAGGTAATCGGTTGCCTCACTTTTTTTGAGTTTATTAACTTAAAAGTTAAAGTTTTGCAGATATTGAATGGTTTGATTACACTAAATAATTGTTTTGGATACATAGTTACTTAAAGGCTTTCTGTTACAGCAACCCAATTATTCTCAGTTACTAACTTATAAATGTTATAAAACCACAGGATTAAGTTAACAGAGGTCCAAACCATAAGTACAATGTGTGTCCTCACGAGAATCTCGCGAATGCTGGAGCCTATCTCAGCTGTGTTCAGGAAGTAGGCGGGGTACACCCTGAACTGGTTGCCAGCCAATCGCAGGGCACACACAAACAATCTAGGGACAATTCAGTGTTCAATTGACATACCATGCATATTTTTTGGAATGCGGGAGGAAACTGGAGTACCTGGAGAAAACCCATGCAGGAACGTAGAGAACATGCAACCTCCAGCCAGGAAGACCAGAGGGCCGGATTTGATCTCACAACCTCTGGACTAGGAGGCAGACATGTTAACCAGTTAGCCAGCATGCCGTCTTCTATGAGCATATGTTTATAATCTAACATAATTTAGTTAGTTAGTTAGTTAGTTAGTTAGGAAACTGATAACAAATTGTCATTTACAATGTCAACTATAGGGCTAAAATAAAATTACAAATTAACAAGTAAAATAAATTATGAAACATATACACAAAACATTAAATATTACATTACATACATTACATACAGTTTTATATTTTAGTTGTAAATTTTCCCTTTTTTTAAACAATAGAATCAAGGTTTTAATCACGAAATAACTAAATTGTATTAAGTTACAGCTAATTTATTGTTTTAAGTTACCCAGAAACTAGTATAGTTTAATTTAATCAAATCTTTTTAGTACAATTGTTCACACTACTCACCATATACCTTATTTTGGTGTGTGTGTGTGTGTGTGTGTGTGTGTGTGTGTGTGTGTGTGTGTGTGTGTGTGTGTGTGTGGGGGTGTGTGTGTGTGTGTGTGTGTGTGTGTGTGTGTGTGTGTGTGTGTGTGTGTGTGTGTGTGTGTTATAGGGCCATCTGCGACAGCTCACCTTTCTAATGGATAACCCAGATGCAGCTCGACAACACTGCACCCACCACCCACCGCACTGTGGTGGCGACATCTTCAAGTCTCCACGCTTGCTAATCAACAGTGCTATGGAGGTGAGAAAAGGAACAATTATTGTATACTCGACACCAGTGGTTCTTTACCTTGTTGGAGTTAATGAACCCATTTCTGATGCACATTCACCGAGCACTTCTTTATTGAAAAATAAAACGTTTTTTTTTTTCAAATTCAAGACATAGGTTTAAATGACAACCACCACTGTTTTCTTAAGATATAACCAGGGGCAGTCGATAGAATGAAAACAGCAGAGACCCCAGAATTGAACCCTGTAGAATACCATATGTTCCATTATACATGTGAATTTTTTTGACCATTTTCGTTTTATGCTCAACATAGTATGAAGCAAGGAGTATCATCACGAGTCACTTGAGTCAAGTGTGTGTCTTGACCTCTGCCGAGCCCCTGAGACTGCCCCCGAGCCCCCCCTCTATTTTTAGGTCTAAATAACTTTAGCCAACTTATTGTATAGCCTACTGTATACAGTAACTTAAAGTATTATAGTACAGTTAGTACTTAGCCCAAACTTACATGATGTAGTTTAATGTTATAGTAGATAACATATTATTCATGTTTGCCTCAGAATAAATACATTTTACATTGCAAACTGCTGCTAATTCATTCACGATAATTTTATTATTGTGCATAATTACAAATGATGGCATTTACCGGTAAGTACACATTCTCCAGGGACCACTACATCACTGGTTGCACTTTGATTTACAAGTTTAATTAGTTATTAAGCTCATAACTCCATTTACCCATATCTGAAATCAATATTTACTTAAATAAAGAAATAAGAATTTTATTAATCCGTTTAAGCCCCCCAAAAAACACCACCATTTTTTTTTTAAACTTGTCCATGAATAACAAATAAAAAGTAGTGAAACATGACCAAAGGGAATGCAAATAAATAACTGGTTTTGTAAATCTTAATATGTACGACGGGACACAGAAAGTCACATCAACTGTGCGCCCAGGCTGTGCCATTAAGGGGGTGTGGCCTTGTGAGTTAAGTCAGCAGCATGACCTGTTATGACCTTGTAAACCGCGGTGCTCGCAAGTCAATGTACTACTGTATGTGAATATGATAAAGAATATTTGACTGACTATTTACTTGACTGTTCTTCAGTGTATCTCTGCTGTGTATTCGCCAACTATGTGTTGCATGTGTGAAACTGAGTCTGTTTCCTCTCAGATTCTACAATTGTCCTCAAATGATCTCAACAACTTGATGGGGCGTCCAGAGGATGAGTTACTTTATATCCTTCGCAGTACTGTAAGTCCATTTATTGGTCATTCAACTGCTAATTTTGCTGCATGCCAAATTCATATTTGACGTACATAGGAATAAAAACGTATAAAACATAAAGCAAATAAATAAGTCTTGTTGCCTGGGTTGACAATGGTTCTGTGGTCTGCACTGATAATGTGGGCAAGCTGACCACCATGCCGTCATGGTGATTGTTTCCAGCTGTTTATAGGCATGCAATGGTGTACCAATTGCCTCGTTTCAGTGGTTTTGCCCTTTCATTAGCTTGTCTCAATAAACCCAATGGGCCATCTTGTCTGATTATTAGTATTTATGAGCCTCTGGCCATTGGGCCCAACCAGCCACTTCACCTCTCGAGACTGGCTCATTTTGTGTGACTGAAAGGGGTTAGTAAGAAAACACTTTTAACCACTGTGGAAAACATGCATAATACTCCACACAGAAAAGTCTGACCCGAGATTCAAACCTATAACCTTTTATTTTTGTCACACTGAAAACAATTTTTAAATGAAAAGATGAATATAAGAAAAGGGATCAGAAGTTCAATAACTATTTTACAGATATTTATTTACAACTGCATCATATATGCAATGAGAGAAAACGTAGTGAAAACCTGGATACGCATCATTCATATTCACACACATTACAAAAATATATATAAACAATGGATTTTCTTTACTGTATACAGTTTTGTGTATGTGACACGCAGCACAGCATGCCGTGCTAGTTCCACCAGGAACAGCTTATCCATTACGATGGCATTGAGAAGGCATTTGGATGATGTAGATGCCTGTTTTTAATTGTAGACAATGGAGGAACCCTGAAGCAGCACCATATGCCTACTAGTTACCAAAATCTCCATCTGCTGACTGTCTTGTTATTTTTCTTTTATGTTCATGTGTTTGTATTTTTTCTTTTTTTTAATTGTGACTGAGGCTGTGTCTGGTTCTTTACATCACCTCTGTACAGTTTATGTCCACCTATTCATCCCTCTAATTGCTTGTACGTTATACTGTGAGAAATATTATTTCTCCACATTTTTGTTATGCCTGTCCTGTCTAGTTAAATGTAACATTTATATACTGATTCTGAAGGACAGGGTTTAGCTGGTTGCCCATTTTCTGCTTTGAGCACTATTTAAGGTAGTTGAACTGTCAAAATAAATGTAACCATTTGGCTGGTCTTGGTACAGCTTTGAAGGTATATACACCATATGTCTAATGTTTGTAAAACATATGTCGCTCTGTACTGTTCCTTGGTTGTTTTAGACAACACAATATATTGGAGCTCCCATTTTGTGGGTCCAACAAATGTCCTGTGGCCTTATAAATGACATCACATTCTAATGTATCTTGAAACATTGTGACTCAACAGCCCAAAGCATCTTAATACTGGATTGGAACAGGATATCTTTGTGCCAGCATTAACAGTTGATAAACTGTTGCTAAGGGATTATTCTTTGCTAAAATGCTGGTATTTACAATTAAAGTTAAGGCCTATCAACTGTCAGCTTTTTTTTCTTCTCAAGTTGGCTCTTGTTGTTTCACATTAAGACCAGCAATTTTTTTCTTCCAAAATGTGTTAATTTATTTTACCCACAGAAATATTTAGTCTAATTGCTTTTTTGTTTTTTACTCAAATTCTACTTTTTGTCTACTCACATTTTTGCTACTCACATAATACATAATGCCGCTGTCCTATGAAAAACACTTACGATATTTCCGTTTTTACGTTTATGGGATGAAACTGAATGCAGACATCCCAAAAATGTAAAATAAATACATAACATAAAAATGCACATAAGTGTTTTTCACAGGTCAGCGGCGAATCACTATGCATACACTAAAATTGTGATATAATAACCGGTAGTAGCACTGATTTCTTCTTGCAAGTCAGTGGTGTACTACAGCGAATATTTACTGAAAAGGGTAAATTTAATTTCCCCTTGAGTGATTATAATTAGTACATATGGTATATTAAGAAATACAGCTGAATTTATGCCAAGGAGACAATTTTAAAATTCAAGGCAATTGACAAACATCCAATCCAAATAAGCAATTTAAAAAGCATTCTGTTGACACTTGATGATCACAAACATGATCAAAATGTTAAATGTCCGTTTCGAATCATTTTGAATTGGAAAAGGGCAGCCTTTCTTTGTGACTGTGCAGCCTGCTTCTCATTAAATCCATACAGATGTGACCTATGAAGGTGCAACCTTCCAGTCTCTGGCTCTCCTCAGTGTCTGCACATTGGGGATTGGGGGAAAAATACAACTACTATATATTAACAAGAAGTATTTCTCCTCCATTAAGGTCTGCTGTTTTTGCCTTTGGTGTGTAACATTTCTGACACGGGGCCACATTCTTGGGGTTTCCTGACTTTGATGCATTTTCTGCGTGGGGCCACCAGCTCTTTTGACAGGTGCTCTCTGTTGGGACGTGAAGCTTGAGCAGCTTATCCACACTCCTCTACTGTGCACTAAGATGTTAAAAACTCCCGAGGTCAGGGGCCTCTACTAATTAATTAAGAGAAGGACTATGAACTTTATAGTATGATGATGGTTCTGAACTTTCGTAATGGTACTGAATTGTTTGTACGGTCGGCCAATCAACATAGAGAGGCTCTGTGGGACTGTTAAGCTCCGATCAGCAAGTGCAATATATACATAGGAGACGGACATTCAACCTCTTTTTACTACAATTTGCTATTGATTTCCTAAAATTGACAATATAATATAATTTTCATGTACAGTAATTATGTTCTTATGTTTTCTACAGTATACATATCTAGTCTTGATATGTCCCAAAATCATACATTTCCTCCAGCGTTTGTTCTGAAAAGGTAATTTGTTCAGATCTACACACAATACCCCATGATGACAATGGCAAATAACTGTATTTATTTGTCTATTTATTCAGATTTATTTTTTTTTTATTATTATTAAATGTATTCAACATAAAAACTGATTAATCACATACATGGCAAGCATTTGCACCCTTCGCCATGAAGCTCACAATTTAGCTTAGGTGCTCAGTTTCCGCTAATCATGTTTGAGACTATCACAGGTGTGAAAGTCCAGTCCTCGAGGGAGTCCTGCATGTATTTGAGGCTTCCTTTCTTGAACACACCTGATTCAATGTTCAGGATCTTTACCAGGGGAAATCGAACAGCAGACATTCTGCTTACTGGACGACCGGCTCTACCTCCTGAGCCACGCCCGCCATGATAAATTTGATTTGATAAATATCCGTTCCCATTTTTGTGTCCAGTCTTTTGCCAAAATTCCGCTTGTTCATTTTAATGTTTGTCGCCATGTTGGGGCGGATGTGATGTCACCACGTTGACAGGCCGTCACCCATTAGTTACTATTGAGTGATACACCAGATTGCATCCCTATGGATGTAAATCTCTGATTCAATGTTATGGCTAACAGGAAGGTGATACAATTTAGCTGCTCTGATATAGTCACCATGCTTTGATGGAGTATAGTCCTGCTTCTTTCTATTATTGCGTATTGCCCAATTGTCTATAGTAGTATTTGGTTTTAACCTAATTGGCCACGTTGCCTGAGGGGGCAACTTGTGAAAGCTGAGGTCAGTGCCAGGTCATAGTCATATAGCTAGGCTGTAAAGTGAGTGTTCTTGAGCGGTTTGCCTGTGGTCATTTCTTGGCAGCCTACAAGTCAACGTTTATGGATGTCATCAGTGAACTCTGGTTATTATACACGTCACGTCATGTTGGTGCTGACTGTGCATTTTCGGCCTGACTCACTCAGTCTCATACTTCCTAAAAACAGGTATACAGTATATCAATCATTATTTTTAGTATTTCATGTCATTGAGTGTGCATGTTTGAGAAAACAAATCGTTTCCTGGCAACAAAAGTCTGAGGTAAAGTGGATGGGTTGGCGCACCTTGTTTGATTATTGCGTGGCTGTTGCAGGTGGCTTACTCTTATTTTACTGCATTTTTTCCACCTTAAACTTGTCAGGTCAGCGTGTTACCAAAAACTCTGCTTGTATGTATGTGTGTCTTTTACAATGATGTTTTTTCATATTTTGGCGTTATGATTTTTGGTTACATGGGTGAATTTATATGAAAACTTCAGAACCAGTTTCAATGAAAGAAGTAATGTTAAGATTTTGTTGGGTATCCAGGAATAATTTATTTATCATAGTGGAAACCAATTGCATGCAATCTTTGGATTTGTTGGAGTTTTGACAAGGCTGTTCATTTATTGATTTCATAGATGTCAAATGTAAAGACGTGCTACGTGTTAGTACAAATAAGATTTTCTGAGGGAAGGACCAACAAAACCAAATGTTGTCCAGTAGCATAACTCTTGTGCAGACAGTTTAATTCATGCAGAGTTCATTTAATTACAAAAATGTACTTTATTCATTTATAATGACATAAAAATACTAACTTTAATAACTCAACATTTTGTTTTAAATACTAGTTAAATCAGATGTGCATATGCAAATTTGTAAGAAAATGGAAAAAAGAGCAGTTGTGGCATTTGCTGCTCAAGATGATGAGCTGAATAATGCTTTGCCCATGAAGTTACATTCTCAACTTAAATATTAATAGAATACTGTACTATAAATCCAATTTTGATTAAGGCCTGTGAATTATGTTTTTATTTGCAGCTTCATATAAATAGGGGTCTTTTTGTTAACATTGAGTGTATCAAACGTTTTAAAAACGTAAACAAAAATGCTTGTGCATCTGGAATGACTGTAAAAGATGTACTATAATAAACAATTTTTCCAAAACTGCTATAGACTATAGGCATAGCCTCTTTTAGTGTAGCAGTAGAAAGTGTCATGGGATTGAATATCTCTCTAATCTTTTTTTTTTTTTTTTTTTTTTAAGAGCTCAGTATTGTTCATTCGGAAATGTCATCATCATTGCTCTTTTTTTTTTTTTAAATATATATATATATATATATATATACACATATATACATACATATATACATACATACATACATACATTTTTTTTTTTTTTTGTGTGTGTGGGTGAGTATGTGTATGTGCGTGCGTGCGTGCGTGCGTGCGTGCGTGCGTGCGTGCGTGTGTGTATTTGTTAGCTCACCAGAAAACCTATTAGAAAATAAAATCTCATACCGTTCACCTAAATCGAACACCAGGAGACCCGAGGGGACCGAAGAAAACCAAGGAAGGTGAAATCTAGCACCGACCAGACACCCCCCACCAGAACTCCTCCCCAGCCCAAGAAACATCCAGACCCCAACAAATCCAAAAAACATAAAATCAGGGAGGCCTCAAGAGACCAACGGAGAGACCGAGAAAAGGAAGGAAGGACAGACGAAGCCGCGTGAGATCCGAGACACCAGCCTCCACCGATTCAATAACCTGAGGAGGAAACAGATTGTGTCTGAGTTTCGGTAGATGCTGGTGTGGTGGATCTGGCATGCATGAAAATCTCCACCAAAGAGGGGAGCCGTCGACCCCCGCCGGAACAGAGCAAGCGCAACACCTCAGGGCCCCCCAGGCCGCGGCAGCGCCAAAGGACGACCCCCGGGCCCCACCAGGGCCACCGGCCGGAGAGCAAACCCAGGAGCAGGAGCGCCCCCCGGCCCAACGCAGCAGGACGGGGCACTGCAGGCCCACCAGGCACCCCACCGGCCCCCAACCCCCGCCCCCCCCACAACCCCCCGCCCCCCATCCACCCCCGCCACCCACCCCAACCCAGCCCCAGCCGCCCCCATGCCCCCAATCCCCCAGACACCCCCCACCCCCAGCACCCCCCCACCCCGCAACCCCCACCACCGCCCCCCCCCCAACAAAGCCGCCCCCCCCGACCCCACCCCAACCAACCGGCAGCCCCCCAACCCCCGACCCCCAGCCCCCGGGGACCACCCGCACCCAGGCACCGGCGCCGAAGAGGGGCCGGACAGCGGAGCGGAGAGGGCAGCCGCGCCCACCCCACCCCCCGCCGTGTGGAAGGACGGAACACCGGGGGCAGAAGGGGGAGATGGGGGCACCGGAGGGCGGCCGACACCCCCGAACCCCAGGCCCAGCGGGGGAAGGCCCCGGTCGTCACCCCAGCGTTCTTTGTGAAAATTAACCCCTGTTACTGAGTCCGCCAGCTCGCGGACTGGCGAACTCTACCCCTAAACCGTGAATGTGACCCCACCCAGTGTATATACAAGTGTGTGTGTGTGGTGCATTAAAATTAGGAGCAGGTGAACCGGAGCCGATGGAAATGATATTCCCACGCTCCGATCCACCCGCCACCCAAGCATGTTGCTGAGTGTATGTGGTGCATTAAAAAAAAATAGATAGGGCGGGGGGGGGGGCGGGTGGCGACACGGACAGGGGACCGCAGCACTGCTCTATACTGCGGCCCCCAACCGATGGCACCCCCACAAGCCCCCCCCCCCACCCACAAGTTGTGTGGTGTATTAAAATTGGAGGGGAGTTGTAGGGTGAAGACGGTGTTTCCACCCTACCCCACCCCCCAAAGTGTGTTATGTGCCCTATATGTCTATAAAAGTGTATTGTGCAAACCTAGTGTAGTGAGTTAAGAGGTGTGACCAGCGGGGCCCCCCCCAACCGGGCGGGGGCAGGAGGCGCACCGGCCCACCAAGCCCCCACCCACCCCACCAGGACCCCGGCGGGCATATGGGACCCGTCCGGCGGGGCGATAGGGCTCGCCCCCCGGATACTGGGTCCCGCCCGAGGTGTCAGGACGCCCACCGGAGCGGGGCGGGCACGACACCAAACCCCAGCCACCCCCGCCGGCCCCCATAGCACCAAGACCCGGGCCATGGATGGAGCCCCCGGCCCAGGGGAGGGGAAGGAAGGCGTACCGGGGAAGGGGAAGGGAGGAGGGAAGGGGACGACAAGAAGGGCAGGGGGCAGCGGCAGGGACGCAAGGAGAGGGGGAGAGGAGGAGGAAGGGCGACGAGGGAGAGGGGACAGGGAGGCGGAGGACGGGCGGGGAGAGGCGAGGAGGGAGAGGCAGCAAGGGGGAGGAAGGGGGACGGGAGAGGGAACCACCGGGCACCCCGGCGGCCCACAGGCCCCGAACCGCGTCGCCGGGCCCAGAGCGACGGACCGCGCCGGAACGGCGCCGCCCCCGACACCAGGGAAAGCCCCGCAACGCAGCACCCCCCAAGAGACCCAGGGAACGGCCAAGACGCAGCCGCCACCCAGCAGCCAACAGAGGGGCAGACCCGCCCACTCCCCGCCAGGGGGGACAGCACCCACAGAATTAACCCACTGGCATGCCGTGAATCCGAATATCAACCCCTGGTGCCCATCGGAGGTGAATCCGCTCGATCCCGCTGGCAGCAGCCGGGTTCCTGACTATGGAAACACAACCATTAGTTACAAATTGCCTAATACAGAAACATCAATGCAAGTTATAACGCTGCTGTGGCTCTCGCTAACAGGCAGAATTAAAATCCAAGTTTAGGTTAAAAAATTCTATATACGTAGACCATGTTTCTTTAAATTTTGACATTTGGTTTTTATTTGAGGCAGATATTTTTTCCATTAAAATATGATTTATGAGGAGGTTAGACCATTGGTCGATATTCAAAGTTTGTTTATTTTTCCAGTTAACAAGAATTGTTTTTTTTGCGATAGTAAGGGCTACAAGTATAGATTGAAATTGTTTATGTGGTAAGTCAATTGTTGTTAAGTCACCTAGCAAACACAAGTTTGGAGAGAACGGTATCCTACAGTCCAAGACAGCGGAAAGTTTTTCTAAGACTTTAGTCCAGAAACACATAACCGGAGTACATAACCATAAAGCATGAAAATAAGTGTCTGTAGTGTTTTGTAAACACTGGAGACAAATGTCGGAGTCTGAGAGTCCCATTTTCTTCATCATATATTGAGTAATGTATGTTCTGTGAATAATTTTATATTGGATAAGTTGTAAATTTGTGTGTTTTGTCATTTTAAAAACATTTTCACAAACTTGAATCCAAAAGACAGATTCCGGAGCTATAGACAAGTCTGTTTCCCATTTTGAGATGGGTAAAGACGTTTTATCAGTATATGAAAGTAACTTATATATTTTTGAGAGTTTTTTTGTTGTTGTCGGAGAAAGCTTGGTAATATCTTTAGCTAAAACAGGCGGTTGGAGCGTACCCTGGAGTGTTGGAATTTGTTTCTTTATCATACTTTTAACTTGCAAATAATGTAAAAAGTTTCCTGCCTATTTTGTTTCATTATAGGAAACAGTACCTTTCGCCGCTCATTGATCTCTCTCGGGAATTGATCATTCATTCCAAATGAGGTCCCTTTAAGCTCCCGTCCTTTACTTTTAACAAATAATTTCTGTTTAAAATGCTCAAACTTTGCAATAATAGGACGGGGTTTGTTGCCTCTACGGGCTCCAAGCCGATGTACCCGGTCAAAAGAGATGTTATTTACCGTCTCCTGAGGAATTTTTAATGAATTCGTCATAAATTTTTTTATCTCAACCTCTGGGTTATCAGAGGTATTCTCAGATATACCTGAGAATATTAAATTCTCCCGCATACTACGGGATTGTACATCTAAAACTGTTTCTTTTAGCGTTTTATTTTCTTTTTTCATAGTTTCCAGCTCGGCTGAAACAGTCGTGAGTGTAGAATGTAACTCGGCATTTTCCTGTTTAAGGACACTTACCTGCTGACTGGTAAATTCCATACTTACTTTTAATTCTTTGACGTCCTCGAGGATGAGGCCGAGGACGTCAAGTTTTTTATTTATGGACTCCAGCACACTGACCGAAACGTCCGTAGTGGTGGTGGTTAGGTCGTCCGTGTCCGTCGCTGAATCGTTTTTCCTCTTCTTCGAAGAGGGTTTCTTTGATGGTTTCTCGACGGCAGGATCCTCCATCGCGCAGCTGTAAAAATATCCGTCGATGAAACGTTCAAGGTCCTCCACGTTGGGTGGTATTTCAGATCTGCCGGATGAAAAAGAGAGAAGAGAAAATGCAAGATATATGATGGTTAAATTTGGATTAGTTTAGTATAATAGAGCTAGTTCTATCTTAGCAGCAGGGCGCCGCCATGTTAGGGTTTCTGGTCTCGCTGTAGGTCTCGCGATAGTCACAGCATCTCGTGAGCGACTTCTAATAGAATATCTCTCTAATCTAAAGGCGTGGATGTGAATAGTTTGACTTTTGCTGACATAAGCAGTAGAAAATGAATGGTGCAAATTGCAATTCCTTAGTTTCTTTGTCAGTTTTTATTTTGCAAAGCAATATTTTGACAGTACTATGATCTATTTGATTGATTGATGATATTATTTCATTGGAATACATCACAATAAAAGACTAAATATCAAAAATATCATACAATCATCTCTGGATAAAAACATGGTTACCTCAATTGTACTCAATATTAATTTAATGTCTTTGCAAAGCAGTAAATGGAATTGTTTTGATAAGCTATACGATATAACGTGTGTGATAACGTACACGTTATATCACTATTCATTCGACATTCACAAAACAGTTAACATTTCTAGTGTGTATCAATTGTTCTAAATTTTCAAGTGTGCTATGATTTTGAGTACCAACCACTGGCTCATGTTAACCATTCCTAGTTAAGAGTGGGGACCCCAAAATCAACATGAGGGTAAAGCTCCCATGCATGAAATAAGAATGTTGCTAACATCACTTTCACAAATTGCTTTTGCTCTTGCTTGCTTGCTTGCACACGTGTTCCAAGACAAACATACAAAACTTTTGTAAAACTATTTTTTTAAATTGAAAGCGACACACCCAAAATAACTGCATTATGCTTATTCTCTTTTTTATTCTGACTTCAGAAGGACCTTACCAAGGGCTGGTTAGAGAATGTGAATGGGCCGAATGTTGCCAGTAGTTTGTATCATGTCCAACTCTGTTATACTGTACAGTCACAGCTAAAGTGCAGTGACTGAAAACATAAATGCACTAATGATGAAAAGGCAATCTTAAATTCTGGAGCTTTAGTCAGACACCACCGGAATTACTTATGCCCTTAATTTGAAAGAAACATTTGTTAAATATTACAATGAGGAAGAATGGTTTATATCAAGAGCCACAAAATGCCTAGTTTGTGTTCTCTTAAAAACGTTCTGTACACTGTCAGACGTTTCCTTTTGGAGCCAATTCCCATCCATTTAGAAGCAACTCCTGACCTCCCTAGAAACTAACAGTTCCCATTGTGAAATAATTACAGACAAGACCCTCAAATGACCAAGTATGACAGGAAGTGGATTGTTGACAGAAGCTAAAGCTTGGATAATGAACAAAAAAAAGGAAGGATTTGAGATTTATGAAGGAATAAATGAATTCAGAGGAAAATAGTTATGTAGCTTGCTTCATCGCTGAATGATTTAGTCCAAGGTATCTCTGCTGGACTGAACATCCACTGTCTTAAAGAATTGCATTTCAAGTCACTGTTGGAAACACACATTAACACTGGTTAATATGTGTTTGTTGAAAACCTGACACTGGAATTAAGAAGTTCAAATATCTTGGGGTTCTTCTTCGCAAATGAGGGAATAATTGGAGCGAGAGATTGACAGGCGATAGAAGTGACTGAAATTAGTAGGTTTTTCAGGCTCTCTTTCGGAGATTGCATGAGAAGCTCAGTCATCCAGAAGCTGCGGTTTCTCCATTGTGAGATGAACCAGATGAGGTGGTTCGGGCATCTGGTTAGGATGAATTCGGCACATCTCCTTGAGGAGGTCTTCTGGACACATCCCTCCGGAGGTAGACCCTGGTGACGACCCAGCACATGCTGGAGAGACTACGGGCCCCGTTTTCATTCCCAGTGCAAATCTAGCGTAAAGTGCAGTCAAACTATATGCATGGGCGGAGTTGTCTTTCTTTTGGAATTGTAATAGACTTTGCACTGGTGGAATTTTCCATAATGTGGCAGTTGCCCCGTTGTGCACCCTTGTGGGATGGAAATTAGCCAAGACCTGATCGTAGCAGCTTCCCTCATTTGCATTAAAATCAGAGGGGTGGAAGCGCACGGCGAGCTTGACTGCAGAAGCAGAAATGGACTCGCTGGACCGTGGATGACATACTGGCATGCGCAAAACACATCTATTTAGGTAAACAGCAAGATTGCCCCTTGTCCCACGTGGGCAATTGGAAACTGCCTTGCACCCACGACCGTGAATCAGGCACCTGGCAATGGTGGTCATGTGGCTGCTATTAAACTGTTTTTAATTCATTTGCTCCCAAAAATGCATAAATATGTTATATTTTAAAATGTTTAAGTGTCCCATTATGTTTTTTTTATGATAGAGCATACAGAAGGCTTTGATGCAGCCTCTCAACTGCATAGAATGGTTGAAGAAATTGTAGTTATTACAAAAACGGCCAGCATATGGCAGCAGAGCAAAATAGATCAACCAGGGCCATGTTGAAAAAAGTTCATTTACCCACAGTTCTAAACAGATTTGTGAATAATGATTGAACTTAGCTATATTCTAATGCTAATTGCTGCAAAACGGAAACATAGAAATATACGTTTTTTTCCTGATAAAAGAAGAGACACTAATCTTTCTTTTGGTAGGTTTGTTTTTATAGCAATAGAACACAATATTCTGTGGGCCTTGCAAAATCCAGTAAAACAGCCGAGAGTAAAGGGGATTGTTTTAGTGAAAATGGCTGTGGGTGAATGAGTTAAGATGATAATGATTCTAATTTGTTCAATGCATTGATTTCTACAATGATTCAGAGTGCTCGTTCCACGTTATTATCAGATTTATGAATGAAATCCAATGACATTAACCAGAAATGTTTGCGGAGCGCCGAATCTGTCTGTCTGCACCTCAATGAAATACACCAAAATCACATTTCACCACTTGCGCTAACATTTAGACCTGCTTTTACCGAGTCTAAAATCTAGTCTATTTCTTTCCAAGAAATTTGGGGGTACAGCTCATGTCTTTACACTGAGCGCAGTCTACTTTTTGTAACCACATTGTCAGGTGTGTCAAGGGCGAGAAAGCTACGTGCAACGGAACGCCCAGTGAGGTGTTCGCTTAACGTAGATTAGTGCTAGACGAGGGTGCGTTCCGACTTTCAGATTTAGGTTACATCACCACCATAAAAGCATAAGAACTCTGTTGTAAACCAAGGCCGCCTCATAGGAATAATGATTTGCTAAACATGCTCTAATTTTACGGCAGTATATATACATTTTTGTACTTTTCATCCTTAGTTTCTGAGGTGCTCTTCAAGGCACATTGAACAAGTAAGCATGTGCGGTTATGTATAAAAATCTGATGCATATGTTTAAAAGGCTTTTTTTAAAGACAATTTTCTTTATTGTTCTTATTTACTATAAAAGTGGGTCACAACTTAATGACAATAGGAAAATGAAGGTCTGAAGGTGACAACAGATGAGAAGTACTGTTATAGGACACTAAAGTAGGGCAATTGTAAATGCTTCCCTCATTACTTGTCAGTGTACCATCAAAATGATTCCATAGGTAATATTTTAATATAGCTTTTAATATGATGCAAGTGAACATCCACATTCTGCAACATCAGCAACTTGCAATCCGTCACTTCACTGCAGGTTGCGTAAATGAGGACTTTTATTGCATGTGGCAGACAGCTCTGGAAGTCATTAAGTCGAGAGGTTAAGGAAGATGTTGCGCTGGGAAGTTGTAGAGAATTCAACAGAGAGCACTGATTTGTCTTGCTGTCTGCCTGGCCAGTGCCAAAAATGTACAGATGAGCTTTTCACCCTGAAGAAACCTTCCTCTGCTCTGGCTCATTTATACAGTATTCCACTAGGACACATCTTTTAGCTCCTGGAGTGATACTTGTGACAGGTTGCCACTCACTACTTGACTTTAAAGGCAGGAGGGGTACCCTTCTTTTTGGGCCGGCTTAGTACATTAAGAAATACTTAAAGAATGCAAGTACTTGGAATCTGGGTGCTATGAATTTCATCTCCCCTTATCTGTCCTCTGAGATTTATCTTGCTTTTGCTTGAGAGCAAGCTGCTTGTAACCGAAACCCAGCGAGTGATGAAAACCTCACATTATCTCATCATTGGCATTTTTTTCCCTTTCAGTTGAAAAGGGCAGTCGCATAGTCTATTTAGTCTAATTTGTATTACACTAATAACTAATAGATCATTCTAGTGTGGCTACTTGATTTAAATGTTGAGTAATTATAACAAAATGTAAGCTGTTTTCATTCACTCTTTTTTTTTTTTATGAATCATAAATTGTTCCAGATGTGAAAGCATCATTGTTTGAGTTTCAGTTCCAGTGCTCCCAGACGTGCATAAGATAATATAATTATATTGTTGTGTTTTTTTGTGTAATTCGTTTGTTTTCTTTCAAATGTGTTTTTTGTTATTAAAACTTTAATTTAAAAAAATCTATGTCAAAATAAGAAGTAATTTGCCATCATTGAAAGATGTTAGTGCTTCTTAGAAATCTGTTAAAAGTACTTACAACATTGTTAAATCCAAGGTTGTAAAGATTGATGAACCCTGTTCTTTTTTCTTCTTTTGTTATGCATACTGTGTCTAAATGGTATATGGTTGATGCCAGTGAAGAGGGGTGTGCACCTTGTGTGGGTGTGTTAACTGAGCACTGGATCAACCTCTTGTGCTGAGGTCTGCATGTTGTATGAATGAAACACAGCTGAAGTGCAAACAGATCTGCAGTGTTTCCTCTGCGGTCATGTTCTATCATCTTGGATGGTGCTTGTTCCTGGGATGCTTGCTGTTGGATGTAGACAGCCAGTATGCGCAGGGTCAAAGACGACAAAAACAACAGGTACAACTCGAACTGTATATAGTTAACTGCACTTTTTGGCCGCTCTTAAGTGAGAGGTTAGGAGGTAAACTGCTCTGAAGAGCTGTCTTTAACATGGAATGTTGCATTTGTAATTATGTGCAATTCTAGTGTAGACCAACAAAATGCAATTGTTATGAAGAATTGCTAAAATGGTTCTTTGCGTATTTGTTTTTGTATTTTACAGTTGTGATTTAAAAAAAAAAAATTGTCAATGCAACTTTATATATATATATATATATATATAATCATACACATGGCAACTTAATGTGCTTCACATAATCAAAAGCCCAACATCTAAAAACATTAACAAACAGAACAACTGAAGACATTTTCAGAGTAAAGAGAACAAAAATAGCTTATTAAGCTTTCTGAAATTACTAAATACAAAAAAAAATAAAAAAAATAAATTGATTTGACAAATTCTTAAAAGACCTTAATTAAAGGAAACGGGGTCGGGGAGCATCGTTTTTAGTCTGGATTTGAACGAATTTATACTAGGAGCTCACTTCATTTCCGATGGCAACTCATTCCATTTGCGTGCAGCACAACAGCTAAATGCTGCTTCACCATTTATACCAAAATAAAATGTCTAATCAAACTCAAAATCTGTGGTAATATTTGACTACAATGTTATGAGACTGTAGCTCACAAGTGAATCAGGTTAGCATTTATTTTAGTAGTATTTTCTTTTAGAAACTCCTTGGGGGGGGGAGCATAGTTTTTAATCTGTACATGAACTAAATTATGCTAGGGGCTGACTTCATGTCCAATTATTTCCATCTATGTGCAGCACAACAGCTAAATGCTTCTTCACCGTGTTTACTTTGAAATCTGGGCTCCGCTAATCGACATTGCATGTATCCGAAATATGACCGAATCTGTTGGGAATATTAGCTGTGTTGGACTATTGTGCAACTTTAGCTAAACAAGAGAGTACAATTAAATGTTTTTTTTTTTTTTTTTAACTCCTCCAGTACCACCACCAACCAGTGTAATGCTTTGCAATCAAATGCCTCAGCAAACAATCACTATTGAACACTGTTTAGTAAGAAGTGTGAATTGAAGGTGAACATCATCCTCGCATAGGCAGAACTGATGCTGCTGCTCTTGTATTCCATTACAAGTCATTTTTCAAGTGTAACTACTAACTACCTAATAAACTGTTAGTGCACATGGATAAACAATATTTTCTCCTGCATGTAAGCACAGGCCTTCTCCTTACATAAGCAATTTAGGAAAAGGGCTATATAAATCTTCACCAGAGATTCACACCTGAATTTGTATGATATACGTAGATATACAATGCCGTGCAAACTTTTTAGGCCACCATGAATGTTTACTGCTTTAATAGCCTTTTTCTTGGCAGTCATTTGGACAGTAAAACAGTTTCAGGCACACACCTTTGCAGAGGGTTGGAACATGGGCCAAAAAAGAACACAGGCACATTTCGTGACAGTAAATGCAATAAGCGCAAATTAAAGAATTTGATTTCACTATATCACGCCGTGCACGAAAATAGAGCAATTAGTATCAAAATGGTGGATATGAAAAAGTGTGTTCAGATGTCTTTTACGAAGTATTGCATATCATTAATGAAGAGTGTAATGGTATTGTTGAAATGTAGACACAGCTACTATTGTGACATCAGCTGTATTCCAGCCCCGTAATCTATACGGAGGCTCCATCCAGTTGCTACTGTTTAGAGCTAAGCTTGTATAGGCCAGTGGCCTGAGGTGGAAGCCAGCTAAATTTATGCATACAAATATTTCAACGTATTTTGAAGTCCCCCACCTCTCAGGCATGCATGCTTCACAATCTTATATTCCCAGACCACCACTGAGGATTTGGGTTCGCACTTTGATCCCAACTAACAGTGGGATTTGGAACATGGGTGGTCCTGCAGAGTAAAATAAGGGGGGAGGGAAACATGACAGCATTAATGCCAGGCTCAACCGAGTCACAACAGAAAATCACACGCAAACTTTTGCGCATGGATGTAGTTAAGTTTCTGGTCAAAATATTCTGGTGACGAGGCTTTTAAACAATGAACACATTAGCTTCAATACATTTGATACCGTCAGCTTTGCTATCAATTAAACAGAGCAAGATTTCATAGTGATTAAAAAAAATTCTGAGTAAATTTAATAGGGGACATCATCATAATTTTAGTAGTCATATGAGACTTTTCTAATTTCCAATGGGTGCCTTGGCTCAATAAAGGTTGGGCAACACTGTCCTAAATCATTTTCCAGGTCAGCCAACTGCTCCTTGCAAGACCCAGCCAGTCTGAAAATGTTTGCATACCTGTGTCTTGGCTAGATTTACTGACCTTACCATTTGATTAGGCCTTTGTAGGAGCAAGTTTTCATTTGTGCGTGCATGCGTGTGTGCATGTGTTGATAGTGTTCTTGCCTACAGCACTTGTTCTCTTGCCAGTAACGCTCATAAGAGTGGATATGTCAGCTGTATGCAGACAGACTCCTGAGCAGACTGACGGAGGGACACGGTAATAACCATTAACACAGTCCAGGTGTAGCCTGCCAACATCTGCCCTCATTCTGAAGGCCTGACTTTCCATGTTGAGATTTGCACAGACACCATGTAATGATCCTCCTGTTCTGCATTATCACATACAGGTGTCATGTAATGCCTCTGAGTAAGACACACAGGAGCCTTTTTTTTTTTAATTCATACAATCAACATGGATGAATTCCCAGCAGCTCAGTTACAGGAA
>NC_141253.1:16291661-16439161 GCF_054856555.1 Leptonotus elevatus
TTTTTTTCTTATCGGTCTAATAATCATTAACTATATAACATGGCTGAAGCCTCACCTACCAACAGGCTGACATGTTTCGCCACAATCTACGGATGCCCAAAGTACAACTTTCCGATGGTGCTTGCGTATAGTGTGGGACCCAATGGGTCGAGCACCGCTTACCTTCCACAAGTGGGGTCTATAGCTCGTGATTCGGGCTCCCGTCGCTTGCCACCTTCTGCTTTGCTCTTGCAAGCTTTTACTACTTTAAAAATTTTTTTTTACTAGCTTCTGCCATTAGCCTCTCTTGTTAGCCGGTCCGGCTAAATCCGGCTCACTCTGTGTTTCGGTGTGGCTCGCCGGGCTTCACACTGGCTGCCAATTTGCAGTCGCTCGCCAAGATGCTCGTTTGCTCACGCAAAATAAGAATTGGAGGTTGGCTTGCGAAGTGTGGTCTCTCTGAACCACCGTAGTGTGCGTGCTTCGGAATGCAAGTGCTTCGGCTGCATTCTATGATATAGCGACATCTAGTGGTCAACTATTACACACTGTCACTGTAATTTAGGAAATTGTGTTAGCCTTCAATTTTTTAAATTAAACCAGGGCCCTTAGTAGGGCTTAACAGAGGTGGGCATGTCAATGAAATTTTGAACGTCAGTCATTCCACCATCGTCAACAGTCGGGACACCCTTCCATCATCGTCAATCCGTCAATATTTCAAGATGAACTAAACTGTAATCAACAATCCACCAACAGACATTATTTTAACCTTCCATCATTGCTAAATTACAGCCGCTATGTTAGGACAGACAGTAAATGTAATGGGCAAAGTCCATCAATCATCAGTCCATCAATGTAATAACCACACTTCCGTCTGTCTTAAGTGTATTGTGTTTCCTGTGTCTGTTCAACCTTGTCAATTTAGTGTTGCTGAGTGTTGCTGTCTCTTTAGTTCCTTCTGCCTTGGAGCATATTCATCCATCTTCAGGGTCTCAAATTATCAAAATTATGATTATTATTTTTTTCTAATTGAATTTCTATTGTGGGTTAATGATAAAATCATTATTTTCACTCATGGATGACAACAGTGGCAGCACATCACCGACCTGCCAATTACTGCATTAATAATGTACAGGATTTAACTTTGTCTAATCACCAGACCTACATTACACTGATCAACAGAAGAGTCATAGTCATACATAGTCATACCACCTTCTGTTACTCATATGTATGTATGTCTCACAATGCAAGTGTTCTTTCTTTCTCTTCTTTATCTTTTAGCAAAATACGATGTGGCGACGAGGTGCTCCTCGAGGAGATGGGACTCTGCCCTCAGGAACCAGTCGTAAAGGTGCCGTGGGACACAGAGATGTTTTTGTTGTGGATGAGGACACTGAATTATTTGATCTGACCTTGCAAACTGGCGGACAAATCAACCCTCAGTGGAAGCCTTTCAAAAATGGACTTAAGGGGAACCAGAAGGGGAAGTCTGAAGTGACGTCAAAGCATTTAGAGGACAACATCACAACGGATAAAAAGGTCGACGTAGAAGGAAGCACATCGTCAACGTTCCCAGGAAAACCAACCAATGACATCATTCATCTTGACAGTAGAAATACTCGCAAAAAGCCCATTGTGGCATTTACTGTTCGTCCTAAGCTCCCCTCAGATCCCCGACCACCCTTTGACTCTACTGGACAAACGGAGGCCACTGACGAATGGACCGGCTCTGTCTCACCTACATCTCACGTCATCTACCAAAGCCCTTCGGTCGGAAAGGCTGATGAGCAGGGCAGACAGATAACCACACAGAACAATACATACACTAACCATCCAGCTAAACTCCAGGGAGAACTTCCAAACAAGAGCAAATCTGGAACCATTACCATTATATCTAGAGATCGAGACCTGGTCGTGGGTTCAGATGGCAAACTGTATCGTCTCAAACCTGGAGCACCAGGCAGAATGGGTCCTCCTGGACAAGAGGTGAGTGTTTCTCAAGTTTGGAGAGAAGCGTTTTATTGTAGCGTAGTCGATGTTAGTTTCCTATGGTATAACTTGTTACGTTTTGTTTTCACATTTTTGCATTTAACTTTATCTACAATTACCGACTTGAATTTGAGTCAAGTGTGACGATAGCCAGCAGAAAGATCTGCACCTGGAGGGCAAGCAAGTTTACAGGCAGGCATGTTTACAATTATGCCTTATCAGAGGCCTGTTTCGTACTGCAAGCGCTATCCACTTTATTTCTACATCCCATGAACCTTTGCGTCAATTATGGCAAAACATTTCAATCCCACTAATGTAGCGAGGTAGGAAGATGACATTAAAAACAAAGTGGCCAGCATGTTTAGCTACTTTCTGAACTCTTTCTGTTACTTCAGATGGTGAAATGAGCCATCTCAAAAGCTCTGAGGAGTATCAGTACCTACACAATAGTTGGTCACATTTTGTTAAAAAAAGGTTGGACACAGTCTTATTTACATTAAGGCAAGTGCTAAAAAGTGCTAAAAAACAAAGGCAAACCTTGTACATAATAATTAAGAGGAAAATATTTGTTTACAATTTATTACTATGCTGAAAATGATTAATTAATTGTTTGTTTTAACACAAGAAATAAACTAATTTGTATTGTAATATACATTATCACATTTATTATGAATGTTTTGGTCTTATAGGTTAAGCTTACGCTACAATAAAAGCAAATGAAACATGAAGTAATATTATGGATAGTCTATTACCGATACCAGGTATCAGCATTGGACCGTGATACCTGGCCTAATTTCAAAGTATTGGTACTCGTGACGATGGCTGATACCACCTCTTCTGGCAGTTTTGTAATCAGGAACTAGAATTTAGAAAATGCTATATTGGGATCTACACTGTAGGTTTTTCTTTAAAATTATCTGTCATTGTTTTTGGGGGGTGGCACGGTGTGGAGTTTGCATGTTCTCCCTGTGCCTGTATGGGTTTTCTCTAGGTACGCTGGTTTTCTCCCACATTCCAAAAACATGCACAGTAGGCCGATTGACCACTCAAACTTGTACACAAGTGTGATTGTGTGTGAAAATGGTTGTTTGTCTACGTGTGCCCTGCGATTGGCTGGCAACCAGTTCAGAGTGTACCCTGCCTACTGCCTGAAGCCAGCCGGGATAGGCTCCAGCACCCCCGCGAGGATAAGCGGTTCTGAAAATGGATGGATGAATAAATGTTTTGGGGGGCAATTTTTATGTATCAAAAGTACTAGTGGTTTCGGTATCAGTGACGACTAAGAATTGAGTACTTGTACTGGTGTCGGTCTGTAAAAAAGTGGTATCGAACATCCTCAATCAATATGAAATAGTTTATTCATCTACTTCAGTTAGAGTTCTTACCTTACTAAATACTTTAACTTGCACATTTTTAAGCATTCACTATAACAACGTCACAAACAACGTGTTTGGCTTGTATTTATGCTTTACAGCTTAGGAGAACTGTTTTCTATTAGCCACCATCTGAGCTTGATTAGTGAGTGGATGTTACACCACACAAGCACGTTGAAGTACATGTCTTTGATGCTACAATCTAAGCACGGGGATCAGTATGGTTTTGAATTCTCCAGAAGAGTGTATCATTGTGTTATTTAATATAGGCGGCCATTTATACTAGGATATTAAGTGGGAACCAGACCTTGACGTTACGTCTGGCTAAATCATTAATTCATCTTTAATAAATTGTGAGCTCAGTGTATTCAAATATTGCTCTTTTCCCCATTAAGCAGCCTGATTTGCTTGCTCGGGCTCCAAGAGAAAACAAATGAAGACTCCATGTAAGATTTACTTGGCAATAAGGAAATATTAATCAAATACTGTATAAAATCTCTCAAATCTGGAGGTATTTAATATAAAAATATAAAAAAAACACGATAAAAACAAATCGATCTGCAGCAAAGTACTGTAATATAGCTTCAATGTTGACATAGTGCACATTTTTGAAAGGGCAGTAAAACTCACCATTGCGTTAAAGTATATTACTGCCTACCATTTACATGCATAGAAAACATTTCATCGATGTCTAATAATGAAGTTGCATGGCAAAATGAAGTCGTATGAGCTAAAGGTCACAAAATGTATTACTTTTTCACTCAGTGTTGTGAGCAGCCAGCTAAGTGGATTTGTGTAAGGTCAGATAAGAGGCAAAAACTTGTGCATTTTAAATATGTGTGCATTTTAAATATATTAAATTGTGAGGTCGGTTTAAATGTTACCATTAGAACTGAGTATAATTTTTTTAAGTTGTTGGTGTTGTTTTTTTATTATTATAACGGAACATATGACATTTATCAACACAAGTCATTGTAGGCATGCAAATGATGTAGACATTAACTCGAAATTATATTTTGCCAGAAAAACTTTAAATTGTGCATTAATTGAAACATATTGGACAATATTATTTAAATAACCTAATTTACAATGGTCAACACAATTATAGACGACAAACAATTTAGTTTCATGCCATTTAAATGTGGGTATAAAATGGATAAATTACTGGTATTAAATTCCGTATCCCTCTTCAAAATGGTAAAATATTGAGAGCTCACTGAAGTTGAAAGAATCTGCTTTAAAGCACTTGAAGATGTTAGATGGTCTCGGAATAGGGGATGGTGCCCTATAAAGTGTACGTGCAGGTTTTTATTTATTTATTATTATTTATAGTATGTCACTTTCTTGAGTATTTATAATGTTTTTATGTATCTTTAGGGCTATGCTGGAGAACAAGGGTGGCCTGGATTTAAAGGCGATAAGGTGAGAAAAACTTGTTTTAGCCCTGATGTGTTGACACATTAAACCACTTGGCTTATAATCAATATATGTGTAATATAGTGAATATTCTAATAATTCAATTTAAAGTGTGTATTTTTTTTTATATAAAAATGATCATCTCACCGCTCTTAATGAGCCTTATTCCTAATTTTCATTTGTCATAAACTGCTGCAGCATGAAATCAAATTGTATCAATGCTGATCTATATAAACTGAATTGTGATTCATAAAGGGCAAGCTTGGCCCAGAGGGGCGTCCAGGAAGTAAGGGTGACCGTGGACCTCCAGGACCAGCAGGTTTACCAACCCTGTACCTGTGGAGGAACACGGCTGAGGAATGGGCGGCCTTCCAGGTATAATACACACCTGGATGACTATACTATTGTGAATGTGCTTTGGTTCCTGGTTATGAAACTTGAGGAAGTACCCTACATGTGAGCAGGCGCAATGCGCAGCAAGGGTTACCATCAACTTCTTCTTTAGTCAGATCAGTTCCTGATTGGATTTTCTTCTGTTCTATGTGACAGGATTTTATTATTTTGAATATTGTCAGGATTTTGTTTTAAATGTTAGATAATCAAGACAAAGCAGACTTTGGGTGGAATTAAGGAATCTGTCCCAAAATCCTCCAGATTATCTTCATGTGCGTGTCCCGTTCCCTTGAACTAGACCGCAAACTAAGTTTGAATATGCAGACAGTGCGTGCAAGAAGAACATCTGTGCTCATCTGCGTATTCTTTGAACAATGACTTCAGCCTCATGTTGTGGAATGCACCCCCTGCATGTCAGAATGACGGAGATAATTTTATTAGAGGAAAAGATGAGAGAAATGAATCTGTTAGTGGTTTGTGGGTCGTTATTACACATACTTTGAACTTGTCTGCAGTCACCCCCAAGAGGCCTTTCAATGACAGAGTAAGGAAATGAACTGCAGAAAAGTTTGAGTAATAGAGATGAATGAATAAAGGATGTTGAATTCAATGTCATTTTATCAATTGGTGATTCGTTTTTGTGTTTACTTTTCATAGCAAACCAATTTCTACCAGTTACTCCATGCTGGTTGGCCTGTAAGTATGCAGTGTTGATTAATAACATTTTTTTTTTTAAATCACATTAATTCATATATTTTTATCCTCATTGACCATGTTTATTTATTGTGAGCTTTCAGAGTAAAGATGGCCCTGCTGGGCCACCTGGAGAGATGGGCAAGCCTGGCATGCAGGTTAGGAATCAGTGCTATCCATGCTCAAGGCTCATTCTTGAATGGTTTTCCTGATCTTTCCTCTCAGGGTCCCCCTGGAGAACCCGGGGAACGTGGGCGTCCGGGGATGCCAGGAGAGATGGTAAGTACCAAATCCATAATTTAATCAAAAGTTTTGAATAAGTTCTGCCTTAAATAATGTAGTGTTTTTTGTTAGAATATGCATGTTTATTACATACTGTATAGGCCTGTGATTCAAGGAATAGGCCTATGGATCAAAGATACCAGAGACAAGATTTTGGTACAGCAGTCAGATTATAAGAATGCAATTTAACAGAACATGAATGTAAACAGCTAGAGGGAAACATAGGGATTTTTGCATTTAAAATGTAGATGCAATTAAAGCTTATATAACACAAACCAATTAAATGTAATATGAAACAAGCCTCCTGGAAGTCCACTGTAACCTAATGAAAACAAGCTTGCGTTTTGTACATTGAGATTGGGAGTTTGGGATCATTAGAAACACTCCAGTGTAAATGAAGCGTGTGCCAGGTGGCAGACTTCCATATCTAGGGTTTTAGGCCAGACAGGGTGTAACATAAGAAATGAAGTGTAAATAACTACAAAATGTCTTATTTGGTCAACAGGGGTATTTTTTAGACCCCTTGGAGAAGTGTTGTGTTGTTTATATGGACCAATACAAGCGCAACCAGCTAGCAACAACATCTATTGTGGAGGCCTTGGCAGGAGATTCCTGACAGCAACACATTGCGATGCTTTGTCATTGACATGATCTAATGTCAAACGTCTCTCGGGGACCCACCCTCCTTAGCTCCTGGCCCTGCTAGGCAATTGCCTGCCCTGTTGCAACATAACCTGTTGGTCAGGTCGCCCACATTAATGTTACTTTGCGTCAACTGTACGAAGGGCATGTTGCCATTCTAAGAAGCCAAGTAGGCTTATGTTTTTGTGCATTAGCAAAATTGACTATATGTGTGAATGTGAATGTAAGCGATTGTTAGTTTAAAGCTGCTTTATAGAAGAAATTAAATTTCAAATTAGGGCTAGACAATTAACCAACATTTTATCTCGATCATTAAAACATAATGATCAAAGAAAACCGATTTATGAGCAGAACGCTGTGGCGTGTTTACAAGTTCCCTACGTTGTGAAAGGACCCTGAATGCAACATGTACATTGCCTGGAGCGAATCAGTGTGATTCTGCCGTCCTTAAGCGTCCTTTAAGCTGTTTAATGACTTTCCAGTTGGAGTCAACTGTCAAACTAAACCCACGATAAGGAGAATTACACACAGTGTGTATTTAAATACAAAACGTGCTTCGTTTTTAGCACATCGCGAGCCTAGCGCTAATGCTAATGCAGGTGAATGGAGGATACCATTCAAATGCTAACAGGAAGTTAGCATCAACTTCGGGAGTAATAGTCCTTCAAATAACGAATACAACTCCTGTGGAAACACATACCCACAGGTAAAATAACACAAGGGCACAAATTCTTCCCACTTTGTGAAAAACTAGTTATTTTAATAGAATTCAATCGCAACTTTCTCCTGTTCTCATTGTATGCGTGTACACCATGGATACACGCCACCACACTGCCCATAAAAGGCCAAAACGCGCAGGAACACCCAGTATTTGTTCTGCAATTACTGTAGTGTGTTACTATACAATATTAGTATATTATTATATTCACAGAATGTTCCTTTCCTCAAAATTACAAATATATTCAAGGACTTTTTTGGGGGGGGGTCATACCAACAGATTTCTACATGACATAGCACAAAATAAAATCCCTGAGGTCCCAGGTTAGCCCACTAAGTCATCAGACTTGTGAAAATAACATAAGATAAAATAAATATGATAAAGAGATAAATGTAGTACTTAAGAAGAATGAAAATGCAAGAGGCTTGAATTTCATATAGACTAATAATAAGGTTATGTTATACTTGACAAAAAGAATAGTGTTCAAGAATAAAGTGTTCAATGAGAAGGTATGAATGGCCGTAAGGCTGCGATCATAGTTTTGAGTAAAATAAATTAATGATTGTTTTATTAATCATGATTTTAATCTCAATCAAAATAATCATGATTATTGTTTTTCCAATAATTGTCCAGTCCTAACTGCCACTTGTGGCCGAAAAAGGACTCACTCTTCTCTTCTTCTTTACGCGCATGCTGCGCACACTCGTACAAAATTGTTACATAATACACAGGGCAGCGTTAAACTGTATGTGCCCTACAACTGACTATCTTTGGTGGGACCCACATCTGGCCCAACGTCATCTGGGATTGACTCCAACTCATGCACGAAACTAATTAAGACAGGATGGATGGATGGACTTTTGACATTCAATCAAATTTGATTACAAGCAAAGTTACGGTATGTGAAACAGCAGCCAATACAGTCTGTACTGTAAGATATTAAGAAGAATGGAGAACAGCACCATCTGCTGCAGTGTATCAGTGTGTGTAACTATGCTGTATATTATACAGTGTTCACAAGTGAAATATGCCTACAGAAATATATTTCAATCCATCCATCATTCCGCCCTCCTCATAAGAGCATGACATTAATCATCCTCCACAGTGTGTAATATAATGTAGTGGGCCTGGCTAAGTGTTTTTTTTTTGTTTCTTTCAATCCCAGTAAATCAGTTCTTGTTCTCCACATGTTGTTCAAGATGAGTTATTGCTACCCATAATCTTCATGTCAGGATGTTGCAATCCAGGTGATGTCTTGTCCGTGTGATAAACGGCTCAACTGAAGCCCTCCGACCTCACACACAATGCTAACATAATTTACAGTGTTACGTTCCGGACCTTTTTTTTTTAAACAATTGTTTCCCTAAATCGCTGGTTCATTCAAGTTTTTTGTTTCAACGTGTAAATGTTGCAGTCGTCCCAAGTAGCGTATAATATACTTGCAATCATTTATGTTGTCTAAAAGGGTGAGCAGGGCCCCAGAGGTCCGCCTGGAAGAGCAGGGGCCCCAGGCAGCGATGGGGAAAATGGAGAAGATGGTCACCAGGGGCCACAGGGTGTTGCCGGATCACAGGTAGGTTCTGTGGTTCTAAATAAAAGCTATATAGTGATAGACGGAGTACACGAATGTGTTAATGTAAAACGGAATTACTTAATGTCCCATTTCAATTTATTTCAGGGCCCATGGGGCTACCGTGGTGAGCGAGGTTCGAAAGGAGAAATAGGTGAAGAGGTAAGGACAAAAATGACCACAGCTGTTGTATCATCTAGTTTAGATTTGATAAATGCAATTAAGCACATACATTTTTCCATTTGCTTGACTTTGTGGCATACATTCCATCCTTGTATTTTACATTGATGTCAACTAATTTTCACTTTTGTCATGTACTGTATACTGGGCAGCCCGGACTATACCTAGTGTGTGTTTTGTACATATATCAGTTCAGTAGTCATCCCATTTTTGTCTTATCCATTACACCTGAGCAAAAGCTATAGAACAAGCAAACATGCTTGTGAGGTTAGTTGTTCACTGAGATAAAGTCGTTAATGTTTCTGCCATTAAAGTTTTCCAAAACTTTTTAAGCCTAATTTTTTTTTTTAATAATGTCGTTTAAACTGCACAAATTTAAGGCAATCCGTTTTGGAAGTTGTATTGAAATAATAAAAAATAATATTAAGCTGCCAATGCCTTTTCTACCCCCATGAGAAATGTACACACTTTATTTACACAAAGAACTCATATTAGAGCTATTATGATTTTTTTCCCTTCTTCTTTCCCCACAGGGTCTCATTGGTCGAAAAGGTCCAAGAGGGGGAAATGGGGAACCTGGCGAGAAGGTACATCTCTTGGTGGATGAGGGATTGAACAATTATACAAATACTATAGACTGTATTTGCTCATTCTAGGGTTCAGCTGGTGTACCAGGGCCACCTGGTCCTGTCGGGCCCCGGGTGAGTGCCCTTCACTTGTATTCGACAGTCAATTTCTACTATCTGTTTGGACCCTGTACTTTTTATGTCAGAATAAAATAGCTGTTCGAGGTGACAGCACATCAGATGATCAGTCATGAGATTGACACTCTTTCCTCCTTGTAGAAAAATACACTCTTTATAAAGACTCTGAATCTGAATAATATTTTGCAGGGGCCTCCCGGGAACCGAGGTGGCTATGGTCCAGAGGGCCCACGTGGACCTGACGTAAGTGACATGCCCTTTAAGGGTTCATTTGTTACAAAACTATCTCCTGTATGTTTGAATTTCATAGTCACACTCTTATTTGTTCAAAGTCAGTGTTGTCTTGTTGTGAGATATTGTATTTTGTGTATGTAAGTGCAGTGTTTTTAGTGCTATAATTGTAATGGTAGATAACATTTACACTGCTCGTGTCCAGGGGGAGCACGGATTGGACGGCCTTCCAGGTTGTCTGGGTCTGACGGTAAGATGAAGACAGTCAAAAAATTAAACATGATGTTATGCAATGCTTGTGTTTTACATGGTGCATGTTTTTGTGTGCTTGTCATTGGCAGGGTGCACCAGGCATTACAGGACAAGTTGGTGCTCAAGGAGTTAATGGCTCAAGGGTGAATAAAACGTGACAAAATAATACAATTATGACAACTTTAATTCAGTTGTGCAATTAAGGGATTTTTTAATAAGTTGTGCAAAATGTAATATCATTTTTGACATAAGATGTCAGCTTTATCTTGTGAGACTACAGCTCCATTACATTTTTTTAATTATTTATAGTCCAGCAGTTCGGCAGTGAATTTGGTTCCAGCTGCTGCACTGATTGATGGTTATTGTTTTGACTACCAAATAAGAACATTTATTTTGCTATTGAAATGTTTCTGTGCTGACTAATTACTTTGTACGATTTGTTTATTTTTACCCTTTTAGGGGGACATTGGCCCTGCAGGCAATATTGGCCGCAAAGGGCCACAGGTATTCATTTTGCATGATTATATTTACGCTTGAGTGTTTGTGCTTCCATGCAATGATTCACAGCAGTGTTTCTTATAGTTGATGTCCTCAATTTTCCTCTGACCAGGGCCCTCCAGGTTTAGATGGACAGGTGGGGACCCCAGGACCCAGAGGGCCCCAAGTAAGTAGAATTAAGGAAGTTGTGTATACTCATGAGTCACATGTTGATTGATATAACACCCCAAACCAAAGTTCTAATTCTGAAATTAATTTCAGCTGTTTGAAATTAGATAGAGTCCTTATAACATAAGTGTCTACAAAAAATAATAATTTCAATTTAATTTATTATAATTTAATTTGTGGAATAATTTTGGAACTGACCTGAAAATATGTCAGTTACCTGCTGAATTACAAAAAAAATGTTTAAAAGCAAAGTTTAAAAATAATACTTAAATCAGACATGAGCAGTTAAAATTGTATATATGCCGTAATTTCTTTGGATGTATCGTTATGAGTGTAATAAAAATCGTATATGTGAGTATGAGGATATGATTTATAAATGTATTATTGTATATGCCTATGAATTTCATGTACATATGTTGCTGACAAATGTGTGTATGTTTAAGTGCACTTGTATATATGACTAGGTTTATACATTTTAGTAGGACGAGATACGTTTTTAACTTCCTCCTACCCCTTTTGAACATATAAACTCTTTTCTTTCTTCCTATTCTTGTTTTTCTTTTTTTACTTCAACTTATATTTTATACTTGTAATGTGTTTTGTGTTTTCTTTATGTTTATATGTTCAATAAAACCATAAATAATAATAATAATAATTTGTTAGCATTGGTGTCACCGGTAGACATTTGAGTGTATTTGCTCAGCTTCGTTAGAAACAAGCATAAACTAGGGCACAAAGTAGACAACAAATAAGTGTGGCATTCATATTACTGTAGAGAAGTTGTCCCACTGCTTTATTTTGTTGTATTACTATAATGCCATTGTGTAACCCACTAACTTGTGTCATGAATATGATAAGCTATTTCACATTTGTTTACAGGGAACAACAGGAATGAGTGGTGGAGCAGGGCCGAAAGGAGATCCTGTAAGTATGTTGTTGGTTTATATGCTTTTTTTAAAATGTTGATTTCCATAATTATATCATTTAAAGGTGGTGGCATGAGCGTATCCATGGGCTTTTGTGCCTTAGAATCGAAAGTTTGAGTCCAGCCACGAAAATGTTTTATATTTGTGGTATCGACTGAAAGTGACATAAGTCTTCTCGAAACAAATTACTGTACACAATATTGTACTCAGTATGCTTTTCCCATTGTGTTTTCCGTTTGTTTTCAACCTAGGGGCCAGTAGGCACCATTGGTATGCGTGGTGAACCCGGTTTTGAAGGTCCAGCGGTGAGTTGCAGTCGGATATTCCTCAGGGAATTGCAAACGGGGAATTTACTTAATTCAAACTTGTACATGGGTTGCACATGATTAAAATTTGTTAAACTAGCATATATTATTAGATTATTTTTTAGAAGAATGGAAAATTACATTAGTTTACCATATTTGAATCGTGTGCAACCAATATTTAAGTACTTTTTTCAGTGCATATGTTCATTATGAACATGTATAATATACAGAAATGTAACCACACAACACAAGTGCATTTCTTCCTCTTTTAACTCATTCACTCCCAGCTATTTTCACTGAAGCAATCCCCTTCACTCCCAGCTGTTCTACTGGATTTTAACTGATTTTGCAAGGCCCACAGAATATTATGTTCTATTGCTATAAAAACATGGAACCTACCAAAAGAAAGTTAAGAGTCTCTTCTTTCATCAGAAAAAAGTATATATCTGTTTCAGTTTTGCAGCAATTAGCATTAGAATATAGCTACATTTCATCATTATTCACAAATCTATTTAGAAATGTGAGTAAAAGATATTTTCTTCAACATGGTCCTGGTTGATCTCTTTTGCTCTTCTGCCACCTGCTGGCCGTTTGTGTAATACTACCATTTCTTCTTTGCAGTTGAGAGGCTGCATCCCTTCTGCAAGTGTGCTCTAGCATAAACAAAAAAACATATAAATACGTCTTTGGGACACTTAAAACATTTAAAATAGAACGGATTTATACATTTTTGGGAGAAAATTAGTTGAAGGTAAAACAGAAAACAATTCTTAACCGTATTATTAAGTCACTGTTGGGGCTCGGTGGAGATCCATGGCGTCCGGCATTCAGTCATTTTGTGGGGTTGACAATGACATTTTGAAAATCTGTTTCAAATAGTGTTATTTAATGGATCAAATGAATTGCACCTGAACCTTAACCACTACCAGTTTTATTGGAAGTAGTCACCAGCCCAACAGTGCCCCCTACCGGGTAACTGCTTCCCAGGCTCCAGACCTGTTGGACAGTAAACCACAAGAATACCTTTCCTCTTTCTCCCCTTCGCTCTAGGGCTTCACCAACATTTTACAAAGGTCCAAAATTAACCTAAATATTAGTTGTGCTCATGCATGAATTCATTCTATTGACTCTTGCAGATTATGTGATGTATTGTGGTTGTTTTTACTATTGTCATCATTATTATTCCTCCCCTCCTTTTCTCTTTTCTCTTTTCTCTTTTATTCTGTTATTCTTTTTTGTTTTGTGATATGGACCCCCTGGGTCTGGAATAAAGTTGTTCAATTCAATATGTGCAGGCCTTACGTGTGCACTAATTCTTGAAAACTGGAGCATATCAACATTTTATTAAGACTCCTATTATTCTATAAGTAAATTCATGTGTGTTCTGATTTAATTTTTTCTGCTAATCCCGCTTTATTGTGTTTTTGTACATTTCCTTATTGGACTCAGATATCTTCTTTCTTTCAGCTTTTACATGAATTCAGAATACAGTCTTTATTTTGGTGATGAATTTACATGAAGGCTTTCCTTACTGGCCTTTTGTTTAGGGTGCACCAGGAGAAGCCGGTCCACCGGGTTTCCCTAGCGTTACGGTAAGCTAGTAAAAAAAATATTGTACTGTAATGTTCACGTTATTCAACTCCATATAAATGCTAATTATTAGTAATACTGAATGATGTTTTTCATGTACAGGGCATTCGGGGACCAGATGGGGACAAGGGGATTCCAGGTCCTAAAGGAGATAAAGTAGGAAACAGTTTGACGGCTTCCTGCTTCTACATATATTGTAATGGAAGCAGGTTCTATATTGGGCAGAAAGACTGCGCCAACTGTCAGACCTTCAAATATTCACTAGCATTGGGGTTTTGCACATAAAGAAATACTCATCACTTGCACATCACTTGTATAAAGTTGAGGGAGAGGGCAGACACTCCAGGGTAGTCGAATGTTTCTAATAAATTAACAATTTGCACACGCAGCACTTAACACCCTAATTTAAGGCAATTTACTGCAATCATGGCGCCCTCCAAAGAGGCACCTTGGAACATACACCCACGCAGATCCCACTAGTTCAAAGCAATCCAACTGTAAATCATGAACTACAAATAAAATGCCCCAGCAGAGCGTTTTGCGCCTCTCCACTGGCCATAGAGGACTTGGCGGGGTAGACAGTGGTCAGGCATGCGGATGGTGTGGCTTTAATGATAACGGGTGTGCTGTTCAGTTTCAAGGGAACAGCATGAGAACAAGGTGGAGCCAAGGTCAGTGGAATGCCATTTATATGAAAACTGGGGGGTGCGGAGGTTTGGGTAGTGAGTTGGGACATGACCTCTGTTTTCTGAATGTTAACCTGGAGACCAAAGGATTGGTCGTGACTCGAAATGGAGGTGAGGGCGTGCTGCATAGAATCTGGGCTGTGAGCCAAGACAGCACAGTCATCAGCATACGGAAGCTCACAGATTTGTGTCTTTGTGTGGGCCTGGAGCCGCCGGATGTTGAAGAGGCTTCCATCTAGGCGGTACGCCACTTGGACACCATCTTCATGTCCCATGCTACGGTGGAAGAGGTATGTGTTGCGGAGAGGAGGATGCTAAAGAGCGCTGCAGCCAAGACGCAGCCCTGCATTACCCCAACGTTCACCTTGACTGTAGTTCACCTGTGAGCACTCTGGCTTGCATCCCGTCATGTAGCTACTGGAGGAAGCAGAGAAACTTGGGTGAACCCCAAGTTTGGAGATGGTGTCGAAGGCTTTGCTGAGGTCGAGGAAGGCTATGTAGAGGTTCTTGTGATGTTCTCTGCTCTCCTCCATTAGCTGTCTTAAGACAAAGACCATGTCTGTGGTGGATCTAGTCTTCCGAAAGCCACACTGAGTTTCCGGAAGCACAGCTTCCAAAATGCCAACGGCTGAGCATAATTTTCGCTAGAACTTTTCCTGCGGTGGAGAGGAGAGAGATTCCCCAGGCTGTTTCCACAGGCTGTTCTGTCCCCTTTCTGCTTGTAGATAACCACAATGTTAACATCCTTCCAATCCTGTGGGACAGTTCCCTGTTCCCAGATGTGTTGGATCAGGAGATGCAGGCAGCGCATGAGGAGATACCTTCCGTGTTTGAAAACCTCTGCAGGGATGCCATCGGGGCCAGCACTTTTGTAATTATTTAGGCCCGCAATGGCTTGCCGGGTTTCAGAAAAAAATGGTGGGGTTGTCGAGGTCCATGATTGGTGGAAGGTCTGGAAAATGATCCAGAATGTGTATATCGACAGGGTTGGTGTGGTTGAGAAGACTCTCAAAATGGTTTGCCTAGCGGGCAAGGATCTCATGGCGGACCTTAAAAAGCTTAGAGACATCAGCTGACCGGACTGGGACAATCGCTCGCTTCCTGGGGCCGTACAATGCCTTGATGGCATTGTAGAAGCCCTGAGTGTTGTTGCAATCTGCCAGGTTTTGGATCTCGTGTGCCTTCTGCACCCACCAGGTGTCCTCCATGATTCTGAAGGCTCGCTGGGTTGCTGTTCTCGCTGCAATAAAGGTTTTAAGGGTGATTTTTATTGGGGGGAGGCGGGAGAGGTGCACTGACACGACAGATTTTCTACTGTTCATTGTTTTGATTACCCGGTTCATACTCTAGTTTTCATGTTGTCTTGATTACATACAGTAGTGACTGATTGTTTGTTTGTTTGTTTGTTTGTTTGTTTGTTTGTCTTAGAGTTTTCAAGGGGCTACTGGTATCCGAGGTCCTCAGGGAGAGAGGGGCCCTGCTGGTTCTCCAGGTTACTTTGGAGTCAAAGGTCAACCTGGTCCCAAAGGGATTGAGGTGCAATATACAAGACTTTTGCTAAATTTCAGACTAGTGCATTGTCAGTGCTCAAAAGTGGAATTATAGTAATAAGTAATGAAACTTTTATCACTAAAGGCAAAAAAAAGTAATTTCCCAACAACTTGTACATACAAGGAACAATAATTCCTCTTATTTTTTTCTTACCAGTTTGATTAATCAATAGACAATTTATGGCATGATTTGAAATTGTAATTAATTTGTTCATATTTTTAATTCTCCTTTTAGTTGGCTTTAATTTTGTCAAGAAAATGACCTTACTGAAAGGTATATTACCTGCTTTAGATGTTACAACAAGCTGATTTTTACAAAAGATGAAGCCTTCTGCTGACCTTTTAAAACACTTGATTCTTCGAGTTGTCTTGACCAATTTGTTTTTCCTCATTCAGGGTGCGAATGGTGAAACGGGTCGTCAGGGAAAACAGGGCAGTAGTGGATTAAAGGTCAGTAGACACTGTGGTCCCTGTGCATCAAATCTTAATGTGATGCCACAGCTATCAATGTTCTTTATATGTATCTTTAATAGCCAACCCGTAACAACAGAATGTTAAACAGTTGAGATCTGTATTTTACTGTAATGATGGACTTAATGGGATTTATGAGAAATTTGAAAACTCCACCACACATTTCCACTATTAAGTAAAGCAAGCACACTTATATGCTCCATTGTTCTGAAGCATATTTTTGTTGTTGCCTGAATTGGTAGAATTTGGAATGCTTAGCGACTTAATAGCTACAGTATATATTGAACATTGTTGGTTGTTTGTGCATTGTCAGAAATGATTTGTGTTCATGTTTAACAAGAGCAGCCAAACAACAATTTCATGATATAATTATTGTTATGCACATTGATCAATTGCTTTATTTGAACTTATAAATGGATAAAGAAAAACAAAAAAAAACACATCACAGCACAACATGCAAATAAACACAGAAACCACACACAGGCCACAGTCACATTTATCAATGTGTTAACTTTCTTCAAGGGTAACAGAGGACCAGATGGACGAAATGGCAAAACAGGACCCAGAGGCAACAGGGTACATCTCTTGTGTTTTTTCTTGAATTTGTAAGGTACCATTACATGTAAACAACATTTTAATACAGAAAATAAGAGAGGAGAAAACATTAGGAACAAGAATGCATGAATGGCACTTAAGGAAGTCAAGCTTAAACATGTCTTGACAATAATATGTTATATGTGACTTCACTAGTCTAAACATTTGATTAATATTACATTTGTGGAATATGAGTTTCGAAGCAAAATCCACCTGTTTTTATCATCATAGTTGTGCAGTGCTCAGGCAGCAACCAATTACAGCTCACCTGTTTTCTGAAGCTGAACTGTGATTGGTGGTACCTGAGACCTGAGCAACGGTGATGTCATATTCACTCAACAACAAGTGCCAAAATGGCCGCCTTCTGATTTTGATTAAAAAAATGATGGATTTTGCTGCTTAACTCATATTCCACTAATACAATATTAACTAGAATACCGTATTTAGACTAGTGGGGCTGCATAGAACATTTTGTTGTCAATAAATTTGGGAGGTTAACTTCTCCTTTAATGCCACTTTAGCGCAGAGCTTTGCCTGAACATGCTGAACAATTCTGATTGTTTTACTTATTTGATTGGAAAATAGTGACAAGCTTGAATGCTCTTTTTCAAAACCAGGTAGTTGTAATGTTCTTTTTGTTGTTGTTTTGTTTTGGGGCGGTTTAAACCCAAGCTCTATCGCTTGAATCAGGACTGTCATTACTCAGTGGACTGCAATAACCAAAAGTGAAAATTCCTTAACCTGTACACCAAAATATAACGAGGTCATCTTTAGCATGAGCGTTTTTGAGTTTTTTGGAACATGAAATTTCAACTACGAAAGAAAACTACTACCGTAATAATTTCATCATGTACAACTCTATGAAGTTCCACAATTCTATTTCCTGCATCATTTGGATTAATGTTGCAACTTCATGATGTAAATTGGAAGACAAAAATCCCAGCCAAATATTTCACCAGGGATGGGATATTGTGATTTTCTAGGAATATTGTAGAAGTGATCATATGAAAAAAAAATTGAACACAATTTTCCATGGGTATCAAAACTAGGGCTGTCACTAGCGAATGTTGTTAGGATCAATTATCCTATCAGTTTTTCCATCAATTACTCGGGTAATCAAACACATTTTGATTGTCTAATCAAAACATAACCTCTTGCCTCAAACTTTCTGTGCTTAGTGGTGGTAGGAGGGAAGGAAGGACTTTTAAGTGAAAAACAAGCAAAAAACAGAATCTCTCTACTAGCTCGGTTGCAACCGCTGATACTATAGAATTAATTTGGTACCTTTTATGTCTTTGTCATCCTCTCTGTCTTTTCTCCAGGGTCGATCAGGACAAAGGGGCCCCAGCGGGCAGCCAGGTCCATCGGTAATCTTGTCTGTCAGAAATCTGTTTACATGCAGACAGTCATAAGGCTGTGTGTTAATGTTAGAGAGCATAGGCCAAGGTCATCATCATTTTTTTTTTCATGCTTGAAAAGATTATTTGAATGCTCCGAGATTTTGACGGTCGGCAACCCCAATATATTTTATTTCAAGTAAAACATGAGCTTTGTAAAGAAATGGTTTCATCTATGAATGTTTACATACGTCTGTTTGTGTATTTGATTGACACATTTCAGGGTTTGGCGGGTCACCCTGGACCAGAGGGACCTGAAGGAAAGCCTGGTACACAGGTTCCCATTCTGTCATATTTTAATCACTTGTCAATTATGTGTGTTTTATAATGTACCCCCCCTCTGTCTTTTGTCATGTTTTTAATTACATGAAGTATGCACAACAATGGGATTAACTGTATATATGTATTTATTTATTTATTTATTCTATTTTTTTTATTATTATTTTTAATATCCTGTGCAATAGTCAAAGCTCATCATGTCGAATCAAGATTTTTTTTTTTATTCGCAATATAGCTTTCTTGATTCTTAGATGATATTAGCTGTTTTACCGCAATGCAAAAAATTGTAATTACAAAAAATCCGTACTTGAGACATGGGTGACAGACTTATCATCACAGCAGATCAGACAGTGAGAGAGTGAACAGATTGTAGGGTCCGCCTGGACATGACATGAGTGGAAGGAGTGATCTGATTGCCTGACACAATAAGCACACCGTGACATGACTAGCAGACAAGAAGGGCACAAACAGGACACAAGAAAACATTGAACTCTAAAAAACAGGAAACAGAGCTGGTACTGAAGAAGGTACTGTAGCGCAGACAGGATTGGGAAGTGCAGTGACAGGCGCTTAACAATGTGAAGAGACCATTTTGACAAAAGTGTAACACATCAAGACCAGGGTGGAGCAACTTGAAGAGACAGCAAGACAGGGTCATCATAGCAACAATGATCTTTACTGGGCAATCTACAAGGGGAGAGGAATCATGGACATCGAAATCTGATTCAAGAATCACAATCAGGAAGATGGTTATATACCGGTACTTAGGGTAGGGGTTTGCAAGCTTTCCAGTCAAAAGAGCCATTTCGGGGCAAATAAATAAGCCAAACTGTGTGTAGAGCCGCAAAACATTTTTCATAATGTGATGAAGAAAATAGTGTGTTAGTGTTAGTCTAATGTACTGTTGGGCCCTAATTAGAGCTGCACCACAGCACAAAAATATGAAATACGTACACATTCATTTTCTTCTACCTTGTTTCTTCCGTTTTTGGACTTTTTATGTGTGTGCAATTGTTCATGCATTTTGAGACTTTTCTGCCTTTCTGTCTAGTTTCTGACATTTTTGGGCACTTTATGTACATATGATGGTCATTTTCTGCCTCTCTTTTTCCTTTTTTGACATTTTGTGGCGGCCGTGGCTCAGAGTGTAGAGATGGTCGTTCAGTAACCAGAAGGTTGGCTGTTCTCCCCAAGTCATGTGTCATTGGGCAAGGCACTTCACACACATCGCCTCTAGTGCTACTCACACTGGTGTATGGAAGGTGCGAATGTTTGGTGGTGGTCGGAGGGGCCGTAGGCGCACACTGGCAGCCACGCTTCCGTCAGCCTGCCCCAGGGCAGCTGTGGCTACTTTGAGTGTCTATAAAACCGATGCATTATTATTATTATTATTTTATGGCTATTATTATTTTTATTTTATTTTTTTTCTGCCTTTTGTGCTATCAAATTTTCTGACATTGTTGGCTTTTTTTTTTTTTCACATTTTATGGTGGTTTTTAGGATTTCCTCTTTTGTTTTTTAGGGCATGTTATAGCTGCTTTTTAAGCATTTCTGCCATTTTTAAAATCAATCTTATGACATTTTTGGCAATTCCAAAGATATTTTATGTTGATTTTCTGCCTTTCTTCTGTTGTTTTTGGACATTTTATGGTCACTTTTTGAACGTTTTCTTTTCTGCCTTTTTTATTCAATTTTGGGCAATTTCATAGACAATTTATAGTAATTTTCTGCTTTTCCTCTTCCTTTTTGGACATTTTAGGTAATATTTAAAACTTTTTCATGGACCTTTCCTCTCTCTTTTCTGACAACTTAAAAATTTGGTCTCTGACATTTTTGAATATTTAATTATTCATTTTTACTAACATTAATTGATTTTATGAATATTTTATCTAAAAAAAATGATATGTTAAAAAAAATTATTAACTTCTCCTAGTTTTTGGGAGGTACACATGGAGCTACAGCAGAGGTACTAAATATGTGGCTCCAGAACCGCAGGTTGGCAGACCCTGAGCGGGAAACCTTCAAAGTCTGAACAATCAGAAGCTCAAGCTGAATATGTGAAGAAGAGGGGTTGATGGTACATGGATCATAACGAACAATAGGGAGGCTAGAGGACATAGGCAAGAGGGACAGAGGGAAGAACAAGAGGCCTTACTGGCCGAGGAGTGGCTTGATCAGAAAACTGATGGTGATGATGAGCACACACTGAAAAAAGTCTGTTTGATTTACTTTTTTTTTTTTTAAGTATAAACATTATTTGCACGCATCAAAACCACCAACATGACTATGATTTCAGTCTGTGCAGTATTCATGTTGGTGTTAAAACAATAAGACAGGCTGTAAACAAGCTGTATGTTTTAGTCTGAGCCAGTGGATGAGGAGGGTTACTCTTACTCAGTTTATAAAAAAATATCAAAGAATATAGAGCTCAAGCATATGTGACTGCATAATGTTGAGTTTTCGACTGTTTGTTGGACTAAAATGATACTGAAAAATACGTTTGGAAATATGTTGTTTGCGCTTTGATACACCTCTGCTGCTAGGTAACCCTTTCTTCCCCCTCTGTTAGGGTCCCTTGGGTGCAGCTGGCCCTGTGGGCAATAAAGGGCTCATGGTAAGAGAATCACTTGGTTAATCACCTCCATGTTTACTTTTTGCTAGCATCGGGCCAAAACCTCGTCACAATTTGGCAAATTTCATATGTATTTTTTTAAATCTGACCAAGCTAAAGTGTTGGCTTGCTCTCTATGATGATGTAATGTTAATGGTTGAAAAAACATGTCGTTTTTGGGGTCTTCTGAAAAGTGACGATTTTGTTGGTACAAGGTTTTGGCCCAAAGCCAGCGATATATTCATTTTCTCATCTTAACAAAATCAGTAATTTAAAGTGTACGGATGGAAGTGTCAGAATGAACAAATCTGCATATTGCTGGCATTGGGCCGAAACCTCATATTGTCACAATTTGGTAGCAAATTGGTCCTCATGTGTGGGTGTTTTTTATTAATTTTTTTACAATTATTGCCCAATTTAAAGTGTTGAACGTGGCTTGCTCTTTAACGATTGATTTTCAGAGGTTGAACAAACATGCTATTTTTGGGATCTCTTGAAAAGTGATTTTGGAGGTGCAAGGATTCCGTCTGACGCCAGTGATTTACATGTATCAAACAGACATTATTAAATGCCAAAAAAGCATTTTTTTTTCTACTCACACAGATCAACTGAAGATAACTGTATTTTTTTAAATAAAAACAAATAATATAAATAAAATAATTAAACTATGCCTCTCATTACACTAAAACAAATTGTCTTCTTTCCTTTTAGGGTGTTCAAGGAATTTCTGGAGAAAGAGGATCTGATGGATCTTTGGGTTCGATGGTATGGCTCAGTATACTGTATACCGATGTCTGAAAGCAGATTTCTAAACATGAAAGAAGAGATATATTTAAACCAACAAATCAAACTGTTTTAAAAGCATTTGGACAACCACAGACGAATTAGCTGTACTGTCTTATAGTAATATGATGATGTGTGATGCCTTTACTTTTAAGGGCCTTCAAGGGGCACCAGGACCTCAGGGCTTGGCAGGTGCACCAGGCGAAAAGGTTAATCCACAGTCATGCAACATCTATGGCGCAACGTAAACATACAATATATAATGGAATGTGTGTTATCTCAGGGTTTTACAGGGAAGCCTGGCATGGAGGGACCACAGGGCCCAGTTGGCATGTATGTAAGTGATTCTTTAACATATTAAACAGTAGTCAATTTCAGTGAGAATTCATTTTACCATGATAAGATAACATCCTCAAATACATTTTGATGGTATGCTACGTAGCAATTTGGTGTGGTCGTGGTTATCATGTCTTCCTCACAGACAGGCATGTTTTTAAGTAAAAATTAAAAATTCTTAATTCTTGTCCAAAATTATACAATTCATAAAATTATATATATATATATATATATATATATATATATATATATATATATATATATATATATATATATATATATATATATATATATATATATATATATATATATATATAATTTAAAAAATATATATAAAATAATGTAAAATTATAAAATAAAATTCTTAAAGGTACAATGTGGAGTTTAAATGTTAATACTAAATTTTTTTCCACATCATGCATGCTTCACTACTGACCAGATGATTACGAAGAGCCCTGACTTTTTAACTGCGACTGCGCTTATCAACTTGTATATTCCCTTCGGTGTGGAGTGTTCGGGGCAAACACTCCACAGTTTCTTGGGAGTGGGTGGAATGGTGGAGGGTGACATCATGCTGGTCCCCGCGGACATTTAGTGTTAGCGTACAACACAATTGGGATGGAAACTGGAAAACAAAGGCCGGCTTCGAGCACGGCCCACACTCCAACTCCGAATCCAAGAAAACTGAAAAAAATAAAAATAAGCGAGTGCACATACTCACACACGCGCACCCGCTCGAGCACGAGTTTGACACAGAGGCTGCAGCTACACTTTAGACCAGAGGTGGCAGTCCGAGTAAAGAAGTGACAAACTCCACAAAGAACTTTTAATTCAATTGAGTCATGAAAATGTCAAATGAAGTTACAACTTCAAAACAATGAGTGGTGTTTATATCATGTGTTAATGACACATAGTTAATATGAAACTGAAGGGCAAGTTGACTTCAGAATGTATTCATTTTTGAATATACCAGAGGTTTAACAAATGACATTTCATAACTATTCCCAATAAAGCCTTGCGATTACTTTGTGATTTTAAAGCGATTATATTTTGTGACATTAATTGGTTAATATATAAATGTTTCTGTATGTTTTTGCTTCGACCATCAGGGTATCCACGGCACCGTGGGCATGCGCGGGTTTCCAGGAGCCAATGGAGAAAGGGTAACCTAATGTTTCCCTCTGCCTTATTTAGCAATGTTTTCATTTAGAAAAGCATAGTTTGAAAATTGGCACATTATTGACCAGAGTCAATGTCAACCTGCAATTTTCTAACTGTTAATACAGACTTAACTAAGTTAAACAAGTAAAATAATTTACTTGTACATTTAAAAAAATAACTATTTTACACACACACGCGCACACACGCACGCACGCTTGCACACACACACACACACACACACACACACACACACACACGCTTGCACACGCACACATGCTTGCACACACACACGTTTGTTTTACTATCTTTGTGGGGCCATCTCATTGACATAATGCATTTCCTAACCTCTTCCCCTAACCCCAACCATCCTACCCCTATTCCTTACCCTAACCTCAACCATAACCCAATTCAAACTCTTAAACCAAGTCTTGACCCTCAAAAAGAGGTCTAAACTTGTGGGGCCCAGCAAAATGGGGCCACATGGACAGGTGGGCCCCACAACTCTGTGAAAACCCAGAATGTTGGCCCCACTATGTAACAAAAACAAGACCACCCACACACAAATATTATGTCTCTTCTACACCAGGGTGAGACGGGTTTGCGAGGTTTTCCCGGGCCTCCTGGGAAGACAGGACCTCCAGTAAGTATATACCAGTAGTTGCTGTACTGATGCCAATGTTGTTGGAGCTTGTGGCCCAAGGAGCATATATGCAGGCATATACGTGGGATAGGGAGCTGGCTGGCCCACGAACAGAGAAAATCTGCGTATAATTTGACGCTCATTGAAATGTATTGGGAAGAAAATAAATAAATAAATCTTCAAAAAACGGTGATAAACCTCGACGTTGCATTTTCCACACAAAAAATGGGGTTAATCCCTAAAATAAATACATAAGTCAAGGGGACATCCAAAAGAGGTAGATTGGGTGCCCTTCCCATCAAATTAACAATTTATTTACGATCTGGAAAAGTCTGATCCTATGTTATCGGGATACATCCATTGTAAAACTGTGAAGACAAATTCCTTGTGTGTTTTACATACTTGGTTAATAAAGCTGCTTCTGATTACATGCAATAGTCTGACGCCCTAGGGGGCAAAATCGGAACAAAATTTCAGCCAATAGAATAACACTGAAAAAAAGATTGATTGCTGAGTTTGGCAGTTGAAATCTACATTGTAACGTGCACTCGCAAATGTAGGACTGCAGCGGAAAAATATTATGGTACATTTGTAAGAGAAACTACAAGATCAAGAGTAGGCATTTAGGGGCTTCTTTTATTATGTACAGCCTCAATAACCCAAAGAGGTGATATACAGTCCACATAATCTGAAAGTACAGCAAAAATGGGCATTAATTAACCCATGGGCAGTATTTTATTTTGAAATGACTTGGTCAGAACCATCAAAAAGCCCAAATCGGGTCACAATACCGCTTGGGGGTATAAGTAAATAAAATCTACTTAGATAATGATATTGAGGAATAAAGATTGAAATCGGAGGGATATCTTTCTGTCATGGTATTTATCTTGCAGAGCTGCTTTTCTAACCTTAAAGCAAAGCTTTATCTGTAATTCCAGAACTCCCCGGTGGCTTTTCCTCATTATTGAGATCCTTCTCTGGTCGACTACTGTCATCTCTAACTGTCCTGTTCTTAATTAAACTTGGATCATCCGAGTTTTCCTTTTTAACCCTGGATCTACGAGAGCAAAGCAGGGAAAGAGAGAGATTTTGGACTGTGATAATTTATATATATATATATATATATAATTTGCAGCAGCTTGTGTAAATTGAAGATATAATTATGCTTCACATTGCTTGATCTACTTTTGTTTGCAGGGTCTGCCAGGTTCCCCTGGGGAAAAGGGGCCCCACGGATCCCAGGTGAGGTGTATTATTATTTTAATACCCCAAAACAAGAGAATTGTTTTGGGAATACAGTACAATGTCAATACAATATGCAATACGTACGTACGCATGTTAGTTTAATTGAAATATGTGAGCATGAACAGTTTTTTTTCTATTTTCATTTGTTGTTGTTGTTTTTTGTTTGTCTATTTGGCTATAATTGACTGGCAACTGAGATTGTTACATAGAGTGATGCATATACGTTAATCAGAATTGTTTTTTTTTATTATGTTTTGATAATTCGGCAATGAAATTTATGTTTGACTACACTCAAAAGAAAAGGGCATGTTAAACTTGATTGTATTTTATATCACTAAAGCCTCTTTTGTTTGTGATCTATTTCAAACTGTATTCACATCCTTGTAACATTGGAGTTTTTGTTTCCCCCCAGGGTCGACTTGGAGATGAAGGCCCCAAAGGGATTCAGGGTTCACCAGTAAGTCACAGCTCTCAAGTTAAGGCTAATCAATTAACTGAATTTACACACATGCGCCAGTGGTATATTATCACATTCAAACTCATGATAATGGCACAATCATCACAAACCTACCACAATTTAAGCGCCCGTGATTAATGGCCAATACATTACAGCTGTTCAGGATTTAAATATAAATAAATAATATTTCTAGCAGAAGCCTGAATCTTTTGTGAAAACACTGACTATTTGGAACTGTTCAGACCCCAGTTCAAGCTGAAGAAATAAATGCCCCACATTATAATGTATTTCCATTCCTATCCTATCCAAGTGAAATGATAGGAAAGTACTTGGAGGATAGGATCGTTCAAATTGTCCAAATGCTTAGAAAAAGTGGCTGTATGCCACCTTCAAGCCACCTTTAGCAAAGGTTACTTCTGACCAACCTTTACGAAAGGATATTACCCACATTTCGTTACTGCAGCAACATTTAAAGAAACAGGGTATTGTTGTACTTGACAGACGTCGAAGACCCTCAAATCATTTAAAAAAACGAATGTAATAAAACTTTTTTGTCACAAGTGGCAAATAAATCATTTGTTCACACCAAAAGAAAAGGTGTAGTTCCACACAAATAAAATTATAAACACCTTTTCATTATTTATTTGAGAATGGGCAACGTCAATCAATGAAAACATTATCTGTGATCTTTCACAAAATCAACAATTGCCGTATTTTTCGCACTAGAAGGCACATTGGATTATAAGGCGCACCTTCAATGAATGTCTATTTAAAAACCTTTTCCATATATAAGGTGCACCGCATTATTTTTTTAATTATTTTTTTTCTTTTTCTTTTTTTTTTCTTTTCAAGATAAAGCTCAGTATTGTGCATTCGGTAATCTTACCGATTCGACATGTCATCATCATTGCTCTTTTTTTTCTCTTTTTTTCCCCTCTTTTTTTTTTTTGTATGTGCGCGTGTATGTGCGGGTGTGTGTGTGCATGTGTGCGTGCGTGTGAGTGTGTACTCATTAATTCACCTAAAACCTATTAAAAATCCCATACCGTTCACCTAAACCGAATACTTCAGAATCCAGCTAGAGTCGTGAGGTTGTCAGGAGACCCGAGGAAGGATCAAAGAAAAGAAAGGAAAGTGAAATCAAGCACCGACCAGACATCACACTACCCACCGGGTTACCAACTAGAATCTTTCACCAACCCAAGAAACATCTAAATTCCAACAAATTAGGGAGACCTCAAGAGACCAAAGGAAAGACTGAGGAAAGGAAAGAAGGATAGATGAAGCAGAGTGAGATCCACAGACATCAGCCTCCACCGATTCAACGACCAGAGGAAGAAGCAGATTGTGTTTGAATTTTGGTAGATGCTGGTGTGGTGGATCTGGCATGCATGAAAACCTCCACCAGAGAGGGGAGCCGTCGACCCCGGCCAGGACAGAGCAAGCACAACCCCCCCAGGGCCCACCAGGCCACGGCACCGCCAAGGCACAACCCCCGGGCCCCGCAGGGGCCACCGGCCGGAGAGCAAGCCCACGCGCACCGCATTATAAGGCGCATTGAATAGTAGCTACTGTAGTGGCTGGTGTTGCAATACGCATCCACCAGATGGAGCTTACTTAACCAATATTAATTCACATATAAGGTGCATCGGATTATAAGGCGCACTGTCGGTTTTTGAGGAAATTAAAGGCTTTTAGGTGCGCCTTATAGTGCAGAAAATACGGTAGTATCTGAATCTTTTTCATTTTATTATTAAGCTAATATTTTTCAAGTAACTGCAAGCTAGAGCTGTGCACTAATCGCTGTTGCACGATGACATCAGTTAGGAAAAGTGGAGGCAAATCCATTTGAACCAGTGCTGAATCACCTTTTCATCTCTCCCTGACCGATGACATCCTGCAAAGGTTAAGAAAGGTGGCAAAGGTGGCCCGTAAACTACCTGCTGGTTGAGTAGAAGCACCTGTGGCTCAAGCCAAACTGTGGCAGAGTTTTTAATTTCTAGACCTGGATTTTCTAGCTCTGGTTAAAATGGTCTATATGTCCATCCATCCATTTTCTTAACCGCTTTTCCTCACAAGGTGGTCTATATGTTTGTTTGTCAATTAGCTGCATTGGCTGGCTGGCTAGCCTTAGTCCACAGCTGTTCACAGTTAATTTTGTGTATACGTGGTTAGTATATGTTGTTGGGTAATTGTATACAGTATGGTCACCACTTGACTGTACTCCTTTATGCTAAATGTTCATGTCATGTAAGTAAGTGTAATTATTTTTTATGGCCACTAGATGGTGGCATTACACTGTCTTTCAAAAAGAAAAGGGTATTTTTTAAGGGTGATTTTGGGGGGTGTATGATATTAGGGAGACGTCTTATACTTGGGAAATTATGGGTATTAATTGGAAAATCAAATTTTTACTGCATTCAAATTTCAAACAATATTTGTAGTGAAAGGGAAGTCAACTCAAAAAATGTCTTTCCAATAATGTGTTTTATGCAACTCCACTACTCCAAAAACAGTATTCTGGTTAAGATCACGTTTCTGATTAATATCACATTTGTGGAATATGACTTTAGCAGCAAAATGCACCCGTTTTTTATGGACGCCATTTTCATCACTTAAAAATGACATCACACTTGCTCAAGGCTCAGATAACGACCAATCACAGCTCACCTGCTTTCTTTTTTTTCTTTTTCTATTCATTTTTTTTGTATGTGCATGTGCGGGTGTGTGTGTGCATATGTGCGTGCCTGTGAGTGTGTGCCCATTAATTCACCTAAAACCTATTAAAAATTCCATACCGTTCACCTAAACCGAATACTTCAGAATCCAGCTAAAGTCGTGAAGTTGTCAGAAGACCAGAGGAAGGATCAAAGAAAACATCAGCCTCTACCGATTCAACTACCAGAGGAAGAAACAAATTGTGTTTAAATTTCGGTTGATGCTGGTGTGGTGGATCTGGCATACATGAAAACCTCCAACAAAGAGGGAAGTCGTCGACCCCGGCCAGGACAGAGCAGGCACAACCCCCCAGGGACCCCCAGGCGCCGTAGGGGCCACCGGCCGGAGAGCAAACCCAGGAGCCAGAAGCGCCCCCACCTATCAGAGCCTGCGCCCCAAGCCTAACGCAGCAGAACGGGGCACGTCAGGGCCACCAGGCACCCCACCGACGGAGGAAGGCGGACAGGAGGACGGGACTGGGGGGAGGAGACTACAAGAAGGGCAAGAGGCGGCGGCAGGGCAGCAGAGAGAGGGGGGAGGAGGAGGAGGAAGGGTGACCCTTGAAGGGACCGGGAGGCAGAGGACGGGCGGGGAGAGGCGGAAAGGGGTAGGGGAGAGGGAGAGGGAACCACGGGGCACCCCGGAGGCCCACCCGGAGCGACGGACTGCGCCGAGGGGGCAGGACCCCCCAAGAGACCCAGGGAACGGCAACGCAGCCGCCACCCAGCAACCAACAGAGAGGCAGAGCCGCCCACGCCCAGCTAGGGGGGACAGCACCTAGAAAATTAACCCACTGGCATGCAGTGATTCCGAATATTAACCCTTAGTGCCCATTGGAATTGGAAGTGAATCTTGAGGAGTTGGTGACTGTAAGGTGTCATTTGATGTGGTCTGCTCGATCATGCTGGCAGCAACTGGGTTCCTGACTATAAAAACACAACCATTAGTTACAAATTGCCAAATACAAAAACAGCAATATAAGTTATCGCGATGTGGTGGCTCTCGCTCACCTGTTTTCTGAAGCTGAGCCATGATTGGTTGTTACCTGAGCAACTTTGATGACAGCAAGTTGCAAAATGGCCGCCCCTGAGATGGATAAAAATGGGTGGATTTTGCAGCTTAGCTCATATTCCACAAACACAATATTAATCAGAATAATAATAAGAATGTCGTGTTTGGACTAGTGGGGACATTAAGTTATAACCAGAGGTGGGCGTGTCAATAAATTTTGAGCATCCGTCATTCATCAATCTTCCTCATTCGGGACACCATTCCGTCATCGTCAGTTCATCAATATTTCAAGCTGAGCTGCATTGTAATCGTCAATCCGTCATTTCTCGTTCCTCAGCGAAATGGGCATCCATCAATGTTTCTGTCATTCGTCAGCAAAATGGGCAGTCCGTCATTGACGGATGAAAACCCACTTCCGGCAATCCTTTGTCTGTCATTTTCCGTCATTCGTCAATAATCAACAAAAGGGCCTCAGTCATTGACCGATTGATGGACCTTCCGTCAATATTGATGGAATGCCCACCTCTGGATACAAAATATTATTGTAAAGAATATTCTTCCCCTTTAATTGTAACTTGAAACCAATTTGTTTTTTAAAGGTTGATTCCCATCCTAAGAGCCATCCCTTGTCTGTGTGACCGTCTTATTTCCAGGGTGCTCCAGGTCTCCCAGGCGATGCTGGAGCCACTGGAAAACCAGGGCCCCGGGGAAGTAATGGGTCTCCTGGACCTCAGGGGCCACCAGGGCCAGCAGGAATCCTAGTGAGTGGGTATTTACCATCAACTGTCATTTTACATGTAACTCCCTGTAGTCTAGAAATAAGAATAGTCTATGGTGATGATTGCATTTGTATGAACTCATGTCTGTTGGATCGTCACAGGGCCTCCAAGGTGCAGCTGGATTAATAGGAGCAGCGGGAGAAAGAGGAAACAAGGTCATAAACAAAGCGTGCCGATAAATATTGCTTGTATCACACCAACAACACAATTACAATTATTTCAGGCAGGATTTAGTCTGGTTTGTTTTTACTTCTCATAGATTTTACTAGAATCACTCGCAAATGAAAACATCATCAGTGCCTCTTGTAACAGTTAGGACTTCTTTTTTTTATGATAAGCTTTTTTCATAGGTTTAATATTGCAGAGTAGACACATTAAAGTCTTCAATTAGCCGTGTCCACTTAATAATAAGACAGTTACTCAAAATGTACAATATGTACATATGCACATATGTACAATAATAATAATTTGTTTTATTTATATCTCATTTTTCAAATAATTGAGTCACTTTACATGACATGGAAACACCAGCAATAAATAAAGAGTGTGAGGAAAAATACAAAATCGTCCCTAATGAGTGAAATAGAACGGAAATTAGAAAAAAAATGCACATATGTTTCCAACTACAAATATAATATAGAATATAAAACCAAGAAATGACATGCAAATTATATGTATGTGCATCTTAGTATTGACTCGAGGTCTGTGTCACTAGTCTCACCATTCTTTGTTGGCTTTGTAATCAAGCAAGTGAGAAGTACTGTATTTTCCCACTATAAGGCACAGTTAAAAGCCTTTAATTTTCTCAAAAACCAACAGTGCGCCTTATATATGGATCAATATTGGTTAAGTAAGCTCCATCTTGTAGATACTTAACGCAACACCAGCCACTACTGTAGCTTCTATTCTATGCGCCTTATAATGCCTTATATATGGAAAAAGTTTTTAAATAGGTCATTTGTTGAAGGTGCGCCTTATAATCCGCCTTAGAGTGTGAAAAATACGGTAGTATAAATTTGGTAGAAAAATTGTGTTTTAGAGTTTTTACATTTTAAATTTTGCCCTGTGACATAACAGTAGGGTTATTGATTTGTAGTTTTTGCATGTAAATGAAATGCATGTTAAAACTGTTAAAAGTTGGTCTTTGCTACTTTTAGGGTTTGCCTGGCTCAATTGGTGATGCAGGCCCGACTGGACTTGATGGACAACAGGTTGGTTTCATATAAACATACAAGTCACTAATATTTGAAATCAATCAATTGGATATTTACCCTCCTTTTACAGAATTTAAGTTGTATTTTTATCATTCTTTTGGTGGCATGGATCAGTGGTAGAGTGGTTGTCTCCCTAGCCAGAGGTTGTGGGATCGATCTTTTTTTATTTTTTCATTCAAATTTGGCTGGCCTGTTAACACTGCATTCTTCTTTATGGTGTGTCAAATTCATAAAACATTTTACATTTACACTTTACATGGTCCGTTTACTGTTGAAATGTTTAGTGTAAATAAATTAAGTCTATGTACACCTGGACAATCAATGTCCACACAGGCAATTTTAAACCCAACTCATGAATGTTTCACTTATCAGGGTCTACCAGGCCATATGGGATATGAAGGACCACCTGGATGGAAAGGAGACCTGGTTAGTCAATATTGAAGATTCATTCCACAGTCTTTATAATTTTCTGTTCAAGAAGGTCATAGGAAAGCATTTAAAGATTTGAAATGTATTGTAATGGTATATTATCCTCATCATCATCATCGCTGCATCCAAAGAAAAAAATCCACTTTGTTGTGCAGGGCCTTGTTATACTATTTACCCTGCAATGCAGACTGGAGCTTGGAATCATAACTTGCTTCCCATTTTCATCACCTCTAACAGGGAGATCCCGGGCCTCGAGGGAAACCTAGTCTTCCAGGACTACCGGGGGAGAGAGGACTTGAGGGTCCAAAAGGACTGCAGGGTCCACCTGGACCCATTGGAAAGGAGGTTGGTGCATTGATCTTCTGTTTGTATGAAGATCATCCTGCTTTAAAATTATAGAGATACAAATACCTATTGAAGAACAACATTTTCCAAAAAAATTTGTTGTCATATGCCTGTCGAGCATAGTTTGTTTTTGTTTTTTTCTCGATGCTTTTCTAAATCTACATTGGGTGGATTCTTAAAAAAAGGCAATGCACCACAGTTCAGAAATGTACAAGAGAATAAATGTAGCTGTTTACTCCACCCCTGCAGGGGGATGTCGGCCATCCTGGTGAAGCAGGAGATCCTGGATTGAAAGGAGAGAAGGTCATCTTTACTAATAGTCTTGAAAATTTTGATGAAAGTGAATGGCACTCTACTGTCTTCTTCCAACTGACCAAACTGATTCTTGATAACAGGGCGAGGTGGGCCCTCGAGGCTTTTCTGGTCCTGTGGGCACTTGGGGGAAAATTGGAGAAAATGGTGAAAGAGGCCCAAAGGGGGAGAAAGGATATATTGGATTAATGGTGAGCCCAATATTGCTTTGTATTTTTTAGTGCGTAATTTTCAGTAATATGAGTCATAGTCACCCACTGCAACACAGAAGACAATTTTATAAAGATCATGTTTTGTTCTAAGATTATTATTTTTTTGATAAATCTTTTAACGGTAGTAACACTCATGTTATTTTTAGTATTTCCGTTCAGCCGTTGAATCTAAGAGAAAATTCACGCTGGTGTCAGGCATAGTCCTCGCTTCTTCCAAAACCAACACCTTTCAGGGAACTAAAAAAAACTGCATGTTTGTTGAGCCGTTAACATTCAATTATCATTTGAGCAAGCCATTTTCGACATTTAAGATTGGTCAATAATTTGTAAAAAATAAATAAATTAAAATCAAATCAAATAAAAACATGCAGTTTTGGACATACAGTAGGCACATTCTGCCTGACAGTGATGATATGTGGAATCTAGTTAAAGTATTAATAAGAACAAAATACACATATTTAATACAAGTACCCCAGTATTTTTTTTTTTTTTTTTTTTTTTTTTTATAGAGCTCAGTATTGTTCATTCGGAAATGTCATCATCATTGCTCTTTTTTTTTTTTTTTTTTTTTTTTTTTTTTTTTAATATATATATATATATATATATATACACATATATACATACATATATACATATATACATACATACATACATACATTTTTTTTTTTTGTGTGTGTGGGTGAGTATGTGTGTGTGCGTGCGTGCGTGCGTGTGTTTGTTAGCTCACCAGAAAACCTATTAGAAAAAAAAAATCTCATACCGTTCACCTAAATCGAACACCAGGAGACCCGAGGGGACCGAAGAAAACCAAGGAAGGTGAAATCCAGCACCGACCAGACACCCCCCACCAGAACTCCTCCCCAGCCCAAGAAACATCCAGACCCCAACAAATCCAAAAAACATAAAATCAGGGAGGCCTCAAGAGACCAACGGAGAGACCGAGAAAAGGAAGGAAGGACAGACGAAGCCGCGTGAGATCCGAGACACCAGCCTCCACCGATTCAATAACCTGAGGAGGAAACAGATTGTGTCTGAGTTTCGGTAGATGCTGGTGTGGTGGATCTGGCATGCATGAAAATCTCCACCAAAGAGGGGAGCCGTCGACCCCCGCCGGAACAGAGCAAGCGCAACACCTCAGGGCCCCCCAGGCCGCGGCAGCGCCAAAGGACGACCCCCGGGCCCCACCAGGGCCACCGGCCGGAGAGCAAACCCAGGAGCAGGAGCGCCCCCCGCCCCAACCCGGCCCGCGCCCCCGGCCCAACGCAGCAGGACGGGGCACTGCAGGCCCACCAGGCACCCCACCGGCCCCCAACCCCCGCCCCCCCACAACCCCCCGCCCCCCATCCACCCCCGCCACCCACCCCAACCCAGCCCCAGCCGCCCCCATGCCCCCAATCCCCCAGACACCCCCCACCCCCAGCACCCCCCCACCCCGCAACCCCCACCACCGCCCCCCCCCCCCAACAAAGCCGCCCCCCCCCGACCCCACCCCGACCAACCGGCAGCCCCCCAAGCCCCGACCCCCAGCCCCCGGGGACCACCCGCACCCAGGCACCGGCGCCGAAGAGGGGCCGGGCAGCGGAGCGGAGAGGGCAGCCGCGCCCACCCCACCCCCCGCCGTGTGGAAGGACGGAACACCGGGGGCAGAAGGGGGAGATGGGGGCACCGGAGGGCGGCCGACACCCCCGAACCCCAGGCCCAGCGGGGGAAGGCCCCGGTCGTCACCCCAGCGTTCTTTGTGAAAATTAACCCCTGTTACTGAGTCCGCCAGCTCGCGGACTGGCGAACTCTACCCCTAAACCGTGAATGTGACCCCACCCAGTGTATATACAAGTGTGTGTGTGTGGTGCATTAAAATTAGGAGCAGGTGAACCGGAGCCGATGGAAATGATATTCCCACGCTCCGATCCACCCGCCACCCAAGCATGTTGCTGAGTGTATGTGGTGCATTAAAAAAAAAATAGATAGGGCGGGGGGGGGGGGGGGGGGGGCGGGTTGCGACACGGACAGGGGACCGCAGCACTGCTCTATACTGCGGCCCCCAACCGATGGCACCCCCACAAGCCCCCCCCCCCCCCCCACCCACAAGTTGTGTGGTGTATTAAAATTGGAGGGGAGTTGTAGGGTGAAGACGGTGTTTCCACCCTACCCCACCCCCCAAAGTGTGTTATGTGCCCTATATGTCTATAAAAGTGTATTGTGCAAACCTAGTGTAGTGAGTTAAGAGGTGTGACCAGCGGGGCCCCCCCCAACCGGGCGGGGGCAGGAGGCGCACCGGCCCACCAAGCCCCCACCCACCCCACCAGGACCCCGGCGGGCATATGGGACCCGTCCGGCGGGGCGATAGGGCTCGCCCCCCGGATACTGGGTCCCGCCCGAGGTGTCAGGACGCCCACCGGAGCGTAGTACCCCAGTATTTAATACTGTGGAAATTTACCAATGATTCATATGTAACCGTTACAGGTGAGGTGAATGTACCGTAGTAGTCTTTGTTAAGGTAGCGTCTGCCAGCAGGTATCATACTATACAATGGAAAAGATGCACAACTGGCGACTGCCATTGCCAAAACTGCGGGAGCTGAAGACTCACCGAAATGCTTAATTTGATGTCTGTTTTATTTTAATTTTATTTTTTTATGAATAGGGTGAACCAGGTCTGTTCGGAGAAGTGGGCCATGCAGGTCTTTTGGGGTTAGAGGTGAGTCCATGTCTGTTGTTCATCGTGGCTGTGAATTAATAAAGCTGTAAGTAAACTGTATTAAATTTAGTAAGTATCTTCTCATTGAATTTTTCATATTAATACTTGTTTTTTGTGTTTGTTTGACTCCAAGGGAAGTGCAGGAACTCCTGGATCTCCAGGGTCAAAGGGGCTTAAAGGAATAAAGGTGATATGTAATGAAGTGATGAGGGTCTTTTCAGAATTGGACGGCATTTTCTGCTCCCCCATCCCCAAAATTTGTCAAAACATAGTAAAAATAAATAGTTTAAAAACAAAAAAAGCTATTTATCAGCCCCTAAAATAAAACTCTTGCCCCTCACTTTGATGACCTAGTGACATAAAATATAACACATAAAATGAGTATTAATTGCGCTTTGGGTGGGGGGTTACGATATTATCACTTTCTTGTAATTGTAACATTTAGTTTTATTACAGACATATTTGAAATAGTGGTCTATCAACATACACACAACCCTGTTACTAAAAACGTTTTAGCCCTCTAAGAGAAAGGAAAGTGAGCTTATTGAGCTACATAACTTATGCTAATTGTTCCGACCATAGGTAAAGTAAGTCATCTGTTTTTACTGTTCATATTTTTTGTTGGTTTTCAACCGTAATGGAGTGTCTTTTAAACCTGCACAAGAATGTTACTCATATTATCAACAAAACACGTAATAATATCAAAATGTGTCTTATTTTATTATATAGCTAAATTTGCTCTTGAACAGTTAGCATGACATCTAACACAGCTAGCATGTACAATTTTGCATTAATATACGTTTGCAACCCTCATCCATCCATATAAATGTAACATTATTTACTTAAGTGTGTTCAGAAATACCGTATTAAAAACAAGTTTTTCATGTGGTTGATTAGCTGTGTAGTTTATGCTAAACACAGCGCAATGTATGATATGACAAATAAAATATGTCATAAAGTGTGTGTCCCATGGATGGCAGCTGCACAAATCAGTTAACATGATTGCCTATACTGTATGACCTTTTTTTTTCTTGAAAACATAAGAACAACAAAATTAATAAGTGGTCCATTTTCAAAAATCTTCATGTCTAATGTGCCTCTCAATTCTAGAATGACTCAGTTACAGTCATTTAAATTACTTTTATGTCTCCAGGGGGAGTCTGGCAATATTGGAGAAACGGGACCTGATGGGTCAAGAGGCCCTGTGGTATAGTTTTAATTTTATTAAACATTTTTGCATGTAATAAGCGGTTCAGGAAGTGGATGGATGGATTTTTCACATGCCGAGACAAATCTTTGTGAATGTGTGTGCTGCATGTTATTTCCAATTTAAAGGGAATACCTGGAGCACGGGGTGTCAGGGGAGACATTGGAAAACTGGGACCATATGTAAGTGAGACATGGGGACAAAAATTAATGTAGTACCATATATTATACACAGATTTGTTACCAAATGTCCGAACATACTGTACTAAATGAACAGGACATCATCCTACATTAATTACTATTACATCAGAGTTTGCTCTTTTGCTACATATACAGGGTCAACTGGGAAAGGATGGCCCTAAAGGTGACCGGGGAGTTAAAGGGGAACCGGGGCAACAAGGACGGAAAGGAGAGCCCGGAGCCCCAGGCCCACCAGGGCAGCAGGTTATTACACAAATGCCAACAATGGCTATATTTGCTCAGTCTGTGTCATGAGTGAGCTTTCATTGATTTTGCAGGGAGAAGAAGGCTTACCAGGAATCCAAGGTCCTTCAGCTCTTCCTGGCTTAGAGGTAAATGCAAATTTGCAGCAAGCAAAAAGGTTGTAGTTTACACGCAGCACACACATTCACAGTCCTTACTTCTTTCCATGACAACTTTAAGCCAAGGTTTTGTTTCTTCTGTGTCCTATAGGGAACTCCTGGAGAGATGGGACCCCAAGGCCCTCCTGGCCCCATTGGGAAAACTGTAAGATTGGCATTGCCTTGAACTCTGATCATGTTTGCATCCAATGGCAATTTTTAGAAGCAGTAAATATGACTTTTCAGGGAGGGCAAGGAAGACAAGGACCTGAGGGGAAACAGGGCGTAAAAGGCGAAAAGGTAACAACAATATGGAATTTGAATTTTACTCATGTACAATATTTGCTTTAAAATACATAATTTGTTGTTGTTTGTGAGTGTCTGGGCTCTCTAGGTACTCCGGTTTATCGACCCAAAATATAATAATTTGTCAACAGGTGCAAATGTGTGCATGGTTATTTTCTGTATGTACTCTGTGATTGACCGGCGAGCAGTCCAAGTCCAGTCATGCATCAGGGATAGGGCTCCACTTGGCCATGACTCTAATCAGTATGGGGGGGAAAAAAATCCTATTAGGTTGTGATGGGAATCCATACATTGATGATTTGCCAAATATTAGTTGCTCTATAAATAAAGATGACTTGACTTGACTTGACTTGACTTGACTTGAATTGTAATCCAAATTTGATGCAGTTTGGAATTTTCAATTTAACATGGACGATCCCATTAAAAGAGACAATATTGTCTTGTTTTGAAACCAAAGATATTTGACTTCTATACTTAGAGCCTTGATGAAAATGTGAAATCTGCCCACTTTTTTTTCTATAATTTTTTTTATTTTATCCTGACAGGGTGATGACGGCAACAGTGGTTCACCAGGAAAGATTGGTCATATTGGGCGCAGGGTAAAACTTGATCTTATTTGTTGGTATATGCTGCAGTGTAATATGGCTTCAAACAATTTAGGGATGTATTTTTGCAGGAGATATGTATTAAAAAAGAGCCAATTTTTCCTGTTAACAAGAAAAAAAAGGAGCTAACTGTTGAAAAGGTGTATTGGAATTGAGGCAATCTGTGCAAAATGTAGACCCTAACCTTACCTGCCATTGTCATCAAGCTCATATAGATATTTGTGTCCTCTATACATTCTTTGTTTTGCTTTATTTGAACACGTCAAACCTGGCGATAGGGAAAGCGAGGGAAAGCTGGACCGCGGGGAGCCAGGGGCATCAGAGGACCAAAAGTAGGTTATCTAGAAACCACATGTTCTGTGCACATTTCATTAAAACTTAAACCATGAGCTCACAGTAAATTATCTTTTATGGTTCAGGGTGAAAAGGGAGAAACTGGACTAGTAGGCCACCTTGGCTGGGCAGGAACCATTGTGAGTGTCCTTTGTTTTGTTTGCATGTTTTAACCGTGTTATGGTGTACATCACCAATTAGAGCTGATGGTGCCTGTTGTGCTATAACGTGATCAACGACAGAATTATCAGGACGTGTAATGTAACGCAACATTCTTTATCTACTTATCAAAATGTAAAAGACACCTAATTGATGTTTCATTTTTAAGGGTAACCCTGGTTTACGGGGAGAGATGGGGGAACGAGGTGAAAAGGGAACAAAGGTAAACTGACACTCAAATACATTCATAATAAATTGATACATTATTAAAAATACATTCAATAATGATCATGCAGCCTTTATATTGGATGAGTGAGTAGATCGTTACATTAACATTTACTAACACTTCCTCTTGGATATTAGTTTTGTATGAAGTGGATCCTCAACTCAATTTTTGCACTTTAATTAGTAAAGTTGGCAGCTCCATGTTGTTGTTGTTTTTGCTTCCTCCTCCTTTCAGGGAGAAAAAGGTGACATGGGTCTATCGGGACTACCTGGACTTGATGGCACCAAGGTAGATCTTGGATGATTCTGGGTTTTTTGGACTGCCAAATATCCACCACTGTCATTCTTGGGCTGTCATGTCATTGTTTTTTCAGGGCATCCGTGGACCATTTGGGCTACCCGGTGAAGTTGGTCTACAGGGTGAACAGGTAGAGCTGGGGACACTGGGTCACTGACATGCCAGTTACTGAAATATTTATAGTGCACACATTTTTTATATATATATATATATATATATATATATATATATATATATATATATATATATATAATGTTCTCTTTATGCGATGCATGAGTCCAGTACCTGTCTGTTTTTGCCTTACTACAGTTCCATTTTAAACTGTTGTAACTAAAGATAATTATGCAAATGGTTTCACAAAATTTTAAATGTGAAATAAATGAAATGGGGAAAAGACTTGAAAATGAAAGATGTGTATTCTCTGTTGATGAATAGGCCATTATGTATAAATCCGGTTGTAGTAATGTTTTCAAGAAAATTGATTCGCATGCATTTAATGTTAGCCTTTGTCTCTGCTCTGTCTTCTGAAGGGAATAACTGGTCCACCAGGGCCAAGAGGAACATCAGGCATGCCTGGATTGCCTGTAAGTTTAGTAATTGTTATTTGAATGTATCTACTACATTTTTATTCCATCATTTACAATGTAGGCAAATTGTATATCATGTAACATCAAGCTTATTTTATTGGCACTACTTGTATGTTCCTTATACTTTCCTCGATTATTTTCTCATCTCAAATGCTTATTTTTTTATGTTAAGCCAATCCATCATATTGCTGTACAAGTGCTTCAGTAGCACAACATTTGCAATTACAATTATGATTTTATGTATGTTTTAAGTGGTATGCATGTTTTTCCCTCTGTTCCAGGGCACATTTGGACTAAAGGTAGGAGAAATATAAAGAACAAATACATTTATATATAGTTAACTAAAATGCTAAGAGATATTATTTTAAATTTGCAAGGCTTATAATGTTTCAGCAATTGTAGTCCAGTTTCAATGCAACTTGTGGTCATTATGTTTTGTTCTCCTCGAAGGGAATGAAAGGCTACCCGGGTTTGTCTGGTCTGCCTGGCAGAAGAGGCTTCCCAGTAAGTTCAAAACATACAGCATCTCTTCCGAGTTTGTGCCCGGGCGACTTTTAGAATTGAGTCACCTGAAGCGGACTGGGAGGAATCATTAATTGATTGTATGGATAACATAAGCATTCATTTTTGTTTGTCCTTATGTTTAGGGTCCACCTGGTGTTCCTGGACCTCCAGGACAATCTATAAACATGACTTTGACAGAACTCAAGGTTGGTTCATGTATTTCCTTGGAGTGGAACCTATAACATGAAACACAGTTCCAGGATGCTAGTTAACTGAAATAATAATACTAATTTTGAATCTGTTAAATTTTATAACCCCCCCCCCCCCCTCCCCCCTAAAAAAACCATGAGACAGCATAACGACAAAATTTGCACGGATTTTAAATTGATTGGAAAGCACTTATACTTACCTATATGTTTTGGGGGGTTTTCTCTCTCTCTTTCTGTGTCCAGGACCTAATGTATGTATCCGACAAGCCCAATTACTCTTTGATCCAAATTCTTCTGGATTCTCTAGAGCAGGAGCTTTGGCTACTAGTGGACCCTCCTGATGGCAGCAAAGAACATCCCGCCACCACCTGTCTAGAACTTTGGCTCTGCCACCCTGAATACACTAGTGGTCAGTTAGCAAATCCTCCAATGATAATGTAAACACACTTTCAACTGATAGGTTTTGCATGTGGTTTTAATCTAACAATCAGGAATATTATGTGAATTTACTTCTTTATTTATGTCAAATTCAGCGTTGTTAGGCTTTGACAAGCTACACATTGATGTGTGCTGGTGCTCCTTTTTGCAACATTAGGTGGCACAATTTGGGTTTGCAATTGATGGCACACAGTGGGACTATTTTAATATTCAAAATCCCACTTTTTTGTAGAGATTAAGGACTGAACTGTGCCGTTAATGGCAAAAAAAGAGTAATTAACAAGAAATATTTATAATTGCCAATAATAATCAATGGTGTACAAACCACATCCTGGGGGCTATTTGGAAGAAATGTTTGGAAACCTCTGGCAACTATGTTCCCAAAACACTCCATTTCAAACTCAACTTTCAACATTTCCATCACATAAAAAAATGAACGGTATAAATAGACAAAGACACGCCACAAGAAAGACATAGCAAGAGGAAACAAAAATAAAAATAACCTACACAAAAACACAAATCAAGACAAGGAGAAGGAACAAAACAAGTCCCAAGTTGTTAAACATACTATGTTACACAGTCAAAAATGTATTAAAAAAAATTAAAAAAACAAGATCAAAAGCAAGGTGATGGTAATTATCAAGCGTACAAGACCTACAGGGCTTCTGCAAAAATGTCAGGAAAAGCCTACTAGAACATCTGAAATTCATTTGGGGTTAAGCAGAGATCCTTTCAGTGGCACCAAGTAGGTACTGACTCCCATTTAACATGAATTTGAATGTGATTGGTTGACCTCAGACATGATTTTTTTCTGTACAGGTTATCCAATAGTTATACGATAATTTTGAAATGATTTATACTTTTGTCATTTTTTAATGTCACAAAAAGGGAAATTTTTACAGTGGTGTGTAAACTGTCTAAATATACTGTTTCATGACATGCAGTTATTACACAAATAACATTAGTAACTGTTCCAGTTTTTGAAGAGCTACCAGTCTGCAGATCTGAATATTGAATTCTTACTAAGTGTTCTCTTTAGGGATATATTACATCGACCCAAACCAAGGCAGCTCTGCTGATGCTCTACTGGCCTATTGCAGCTTCTCCAGCACAGCAATACAGACGTGCCTTCATCCTCAAGACTCTCAGGTCCAAAACACAAGAACATACAGCTTGAATCAGTGGGTGTCCAAACTATGGCCGAGCGGCCATTTGTGGCCCGCTATCCATTTCTAAGCAGCCCGTGCCTTATACTAAAAAGGTCATCTGCTACTAATAAATTAGTTTTATATACTGTCGAGCTTTTCTAAATATGAAAATATGCAAATGAACTTGAAATTGTTGTCTTATGACAGATTATCTTTTGGTTCTGAGTGTAGAGATGGGATTCTATTGCTGGGGATAGTATTTTTCTGGTGTGTAACGGACTTGACTGCCCCAAAATCTATTTTTTATTTTTTTATTCCTTCATTATTTGCCTTATACAAAGCTGTTCAGGTTGCAGTTCTTCAAAAAGAAAAACTGATTTTGGCGTGCTTGTTAAATTACAGTAATATATATATATATATATATACAATTCAAAGTGTTTAGTTCGGAAGAAAAAGTATGCACACCCCTGCCTTACAAAGTGAGATCCATGACCATTATTACTGTACTTCAATTACTGATCCACTACTCGCCACACCCATGTAGCCTACTCCCAACAATAAATTCACTGAATAGAATGATAGATCACATAACATTATGTGAACATTAATCACCACCTTTTCTATTTTTATTCCTCCCTCATCATGTAATGAAGCATAATGCAGCCTGTTCCCAAATGGCTTACAATTTTACCCAAAGGGACAGTTCTCATTATTGTGATTTGCTGCCGAGCGTAATCAAATTTGCAACAGCTGTACATCACCTGCATAGACAAAAAAAAAAAATTTGTCTCTGTCTGCAGTTGCCTATGAAAGCCTGGATGGAAGAATTTTCTGCAGAAAGCTCCTTTCAGTGGCTCAGCAGGCTAGAGCAAGGATTTCAGGTGGGTGAACCACCCAAATATTCCAATGGAGTACATGCACATGTATATGACTGCACTCACAGATATGTTTAAGCCTAACTTTTAAGATTTATGTAATTTTCTTCTTCTTTTTTTACTTGACAAATTCCCATTTACTTTTTTTCCCAGATCATTTTAACACAAACCTACCAAATAAACCTTTTATGATACATATTCATTAGTCTAATAAAGCCTATTTATTTCAAATGCACAATTCTCAGGTTTATGTATTTAGTATTAATAAAGTATACCGGTAATTACTTTTTTTGTGTGTGTGTGTTTTTGGAATGTCAGTTTCCTCCCAAAATCATACAAATGTGTGTGTGTGTGGGGGGACATAAGTGTTTTTCACATAGCAGCGACAATATGCTATTTATCGTGTATATGTAACCTGATTATTATGCAATTCAAACAATATACTATGTATTTTAAATAAATACTCTCATTATTATTCATTTTGAGTAATTATACTTTATTAATACTAAACACATACATCTGAGGATTATGTATTTCAAACAAATGGGCTTTATTAGACTAATGAATATGTATCATATAAGGTTTATTTAGTAGGTTTGTGTAAGTAAGTAAATGGGAATTTGTCATGTAAAAAAATTACATAAATCTTTAGTTAGGCTTAAATATTTCTGTAAGTGTGGTTTGTACAGGATATTAAATGAAATAAATTAGTACTTCAATAGCATGGTTTGACAATAATACCTGTGAGCCTTTGTTTTCCCATAACCTATTTGACAAATGTGTTGTATTAGTGTTGGTTTGGTGCGTTGTTTTTTTGAAGAGGGACTATAAACAGAGAGGTAAACAAGCTACCGCTAAAACAAATGATCATTTAATTGAAGCCCCAATATAATTACTGTTAAGATTTGATGTTTTAAGAGTTAACTGGAACTACAGAATTTGACATGAACATTGTCGTCTTTGTTCAGTTTATTTATCCAGGTGCCAATGTGGTTCAGATGCGTTTCCTGAGGTTGCACAGTAGCACAGCCACGCAGAAGATGACCTACTCCTGCCACCCAGGACACAAGTTGGGCCGGTCAGAAAGGGACATCAAATTCCTAACTGACACAAGAAAGCAAAGTTTCCTTGGAGCAATTCAAGATTGTGTGGTATGTCAAAATTTCCAGTAAAGTGATGGTTTTTAGGCCTGCAGAGAAAGCATTGCCACCCACCATTGGTAATTTGTAATGGTAGGGTGCCAATCTGGTAGCATGCAAATTCCATTTTAATTTTCAACCAAGCAGCACAGTTTGGTTTAACTTTGGTCTGGTCTGCAATTGTCGTGTTTCCTAAATTATAACTAAGTTGTACTTTCTGTATCGTCAGCCTGGAGACGAGATGCTTTCAGGACCCCGAGAGTCTGTGTTTGAGTTTGAGGACCTCCACCTACTTCCTGTGCGAGATGTGGCACTAATGGGTGCTAGAAACTTGACATATCACTTTGGCTTCAGTGTTGGACCCGTTTGTTTCAGTTAAAATTGCTTGTCAGCTGCGCCATCTCAGAAGACTTTCAGGTCCTGGATGCAAACTCAACACAAATGCCAACTCTTCACTAACTTCTAAGGAAGTTTTTTTTTCTTTTTGTTTTATGGGATTTCATCTGAAGTTGAATGACTGTTGTGTGCTCAAGCTCACGGAAAAGTACATTGTTTACATACGCTTACATGATGTAAATAGGGCTCTGGTGACAACCAACCTATTGTGTAAATAATGATTATCAACTTCCACACTATTCATTGGAAAATAGTCACTGGCGAGCTATCGGCTGTAAGCCAACAGGTCAGTTAAACTCTTGTATCACTTTTCAAGGCGCTGATAACAATTTATTTATGAGTTTTACGTGTATTTAATCCATCCAAAACCTCACATGGGATTTTTTTTTCAATAGGAATATTGGTGCTGTCTTTTGTCAGGCATTTATTGTTTCATGTGTTTTTAAGTTTTCATTTAAATATGTCTCAGGTAGGGTATTTGGATTCTGTACACATGGGCACTGAAGCCACTTTTGTTCCCACGTCACATCGTATTTTGAGTTCAATAAGAATATTCCTAAACGATTATGAGAGAAATGACATTCAGGCCGGCGTCAAAGATCAAATCTTCATTGATACACACTTGCTCAAAAGCTTTCGACTCAGTGCCAGTGCTCAGTGAAACCTCAGTGGGAAACTTTTCAAATGTTTATTACCTCATAACATCCTCACTGTTTTCTTTTGGTTTTGTTGCTGGTTTAGGAAATATTTTTTACTGGCCTTTCCAGACCTCAAGAATCAATGAGCATATCAAAATATGTGGTGCTGTGCCAAATAACCTGCATATTTATTTCTGACTTGCTCAGTAAATAAAGCCAGTCTGATCATTGTCTGCTCAGCTAAGACCATCACTAAGATTAGTGCTAAGCTGTTCATCAAGTGTCTTCTTTTTAAAATAGGCTTATTGGTATTTTTAACCCCCGTAATGAGAAAACTCTTACCTTGCATACAGTTTTGTAGTCATCAGTGCATCAACATGGGAATACTTGTTATCCAAAACTGACAATACTGTACTCTTTAATCTTTGCCATATTGCAGGGGTTAACATTTTTTTCAAGACAAACATTTTATATTGCATTCCTCCTTGTAGCCATCAAGTATATATATAAGTCATATCATTTAACATACAAATATATTGCTGATTACAATGCTCTTTATTTTGCTACAAGTTAACATTATCCTTCCAGAATGGTGTAAAAGATTGTGTTTCCTCCAAATTCTCCAACCAGGTTTGTTAACCATGTTTCAAAATGTATACAAAAAATAATTAAAACTGTTATACTGCCAGTGTACGCTCTGGACTTGTCACTATACACATACACTGACACATATTGTACTAAATAGACAGACAACCTTTGACACCCACATTCACACCCACATATGTTCTTCTGGAAAAGGTATTTTGGCCCCCATATGCGTGGGGATGTGAAGTATACTGTCTGCCCTGATTTAGGTCTTGCAGTCAGCTGGCCAGGACGATTGAAAACAGGATGGAAATTTACAGTAAAAACTACAAAAATGTAATTTTCCTGGCGACCCTTTGCATGTGCAAATCTCAGGTGGTGGTTTGGTCTGCGGTGAACTTTGGAGGTGTGCTGGCAAATTTTCTTGCCACTCACGTGGGCCACAAGTTTCGACAGGCCTTCAGCCTGGCAGATTAATGGCAGAGCGTTGTTCAACACTATGGTCTGTCGCTTTTGCGATGGCCAGCCGAGAGGATGTTCACGTTAAAGGGACAAAGTGTAGAATGTTTGGAAATTTTCAGTGTTCATTCATTTTAAATACCACACTTATATTTTATTTAAGATTATGCTTCACATACAATAAATCCTTTATTTCAAAGTTCAATCAATCCACTCACGACTGATATGAAAAGACCAGTGATTACATTATCCATCCGGTTTAATGCTTTTTTTTTTTCAAAATATCTAAAGACACATTTATTTCACAAGTCATTTTAGAATTTTACATGTTTTCTATTTTGTTGATGGTGACATGGTGATCACAAACCTGCACTTTTTAACTTGTATATTGTATTTACTTGATATTGTAGCACTTTGAGATTTCTTTGGAAATGTGAAGTGCATTACAAATACAATTTGTTATTATTATAATGCTGTGTACTGCAGTCCCCCGATCGCTGCCTCCAGCGCGAGTCTCGTAACTGGCCGCTCACCATGCAAGCAACCCAGCATTGCCAGATACTCTAGCAAGACTACCACCAATTACTTGTTCGCGAATCACGAAGTTCTATTCCTTTAGATATCCATAGCAGAAAAGATGGCAACGAAACATGTACGCCTCCTGTAAGATGTGGCACAACCTATGTATTAGTGATTACTAGACCTATGATTAAAAAAAAAAATTATGCCGATGTGATATAAAACATATTTTGTTGCACATTATTGAAATTAATAGTTGTTAGTTAAAATTAATAAAAACTGAAAAATTGAAAAATTCTACACACTGTGCCCTCAATGAACAAAATATGCGTAAATGCTGTGTTAGTTGTCCTGTAACTTAGCCCGTAACAAATATGATTTATATTAAATTAAAAAACACGTGTTTCCATATGTGACAACACACTGAGTATAAGCTATCTATGGAGGTAAATATGGTGCAAAAGTAACTTGTAACTGTAAAAAAAAAAAATTGTTGTATTAAAAAAAACAATTGTACCTATAGAAGAAAGTATACATTTGTATCTGTAAAAGTCGTGATTTGTACCTGTAAATAAAAATGTGTACCTGTATAAATAAATAAATAAATTGTATCTGTAAAAAAAAAAAGGTGGACCCGTAAAAGTTGGGATTTGTACCCATACAAAAAAATTTTACCTGTAGAAAAAAAGTGTCAATTTGTATCTGTAAAAGTCGTGATTTGTACCTGTAGAAATGACAAGTCAAAGAAGTCGCCACTAGGAGGCACAAATGTTTTTTCTGCTGCTGTCCAGTCACTTGACTTTTGCACCAAATTTCTCGGTACAGATGGGGCCAAACTGATTCGCACTTGTAGAGCTCTGTGATTTGTACTCGTCGAGAAGAGGGCGGGCTCTGGAGGAGTTGGGCGGGCTAAAGCTAAACCTAAACCTCATTGGTTCAGCGAACGACAGTGGGTTGATCTCAAATGACGCCATATTTTTATCATTAATATGCACAAGTCCGAAATTTCAAACAAACAGAGTAGCCACAGCAGTTTAGTTTACACGTCATTTTGGAAGAAAAGGATGTCCCAGGCGTGAAAATTTCATCATGGTTCAATATACAAACACCGTGTGGAACAGCTTAAACGTTGGTTGACATGCAGAGCACTCAAAGTGGGCAGAAAGAAATAAGTTTTAGTATGAAGGTAAGATTTATTGTATGATCATAACTCGTAATCCGGTGCTAGCTAGCTCATCTCATGTTGTTAATTGTCACGAAAACTGAACACATTGAAGTCACGATTTTCATTTAAAGAGTTGAAGTCTACCTTTGGACTGTGACTTTCTGTCCTGAATGTATTTCCTTTTACCATAGCCATTTGTATTGTCATAGCTGAGACAGTGTAAACATATGATCAATAGCTTGTCCCTGCACTTCTTTCATGTCTTCAAAAACTACCTACTTGAACTGAAATATATTAAACTCGACACCCTTTCATAAGATGTGAGTTCATGATGACGTATTTGCAGTTTTCTATTTATTAATAATATTAATATAATTAATACAAAATAGTATTGGCTATGTGCACGTGAAACCTTACGAGCTGAACCTTTGTGTGAACCAGTTGGATATGGAAAGATTCAATGGTTCAAAGGCTTCATCTGCCCATCACGAATACTGTAATTACCCTATATGCTAAAGACAGATGTTTACATAGAAGCAAACACATTGTATGTTACTCATCAACGGAAGCGCCAGCTACTTGTTTACTTTCAACCTAGTACCAGCTGTTACTTTGGGGTTTGCCGGGGTGGGGGTTGTTTTTTGTTTTTGATTAATTAATCATATTAGCGAAATTCCACATACACCAGTGTAAATGTATAGGAACTACTCCATCCTTATATATATTGTGTATCCCCCTAGCGTTTATGTTCAGTGTTCATAGATGTAAAATGTGATTATTTATTGTAATTGTTAAATAAAGTTAGAAAATAATCCGATAACCGCATCAAACAACAAAGCGTATGTAGAAAAACAATGTTTGTTTGCTTGTTATGATTTGATTATTAATGTTATCATGTGTTCCGTAATGACTTTTTACCAGGGACGCAACGCACTCCCTTTTGAATGTGAACTATAGGGGTCGCAGACGCATACTACGGTACAGGAAAAACGAAGAAGAAAATGAACACGTGACATCACATGACGCAAAACATCCGGTTCCTTTGTGGCGAATTATTCCATAGTAATTCGCTTTTGAGTTTGATTACGTCTCACGTCTAAGGCAGTGTCTTCTGTTAAAGGTATGGAATTCGTTGATTGAGATTAATCGGTTAGTTGTTTGAAGACTCCTGTTACGTTGAAGTCTCTCCTGGCTAGCCAGCTAGCAATAGCTAGTTAACTCATATAAGAACAACATCGACGTGGGGAGCCAACTAGACCTTAAGGTGAGTGGATTTATCTTCGACCCTATCTAATTTTTTGAATGTGTGGGAGCTAGAGAAAACAAACACCGACGGGCGTTTTAGAAATAACTAAGTGGATTATAGATTTGTAATGCAGTGTACGAATACATCAAGGAACGTACTATTCATTGTATAATCACCTCATAAAAATGCAGGAACAGAGAAACATGCATGATTTTTAGTTGTCATCAATTTCATCACTTTGCAAATGTCTTAGTACATGTAGTAAAAATGATCAGATTTTCAGTCTAATGGTTGTTCTCTCCAAAACATGTTGTCATCATTATAGTCTATTCAGTGGTCAAAATTAGTCCAGAATATAATACCATGAACATAATGTGAAATCCTTGAAACATTTGATAAATTCATGACTGTAATTGGTAATCAGGTGACATTATAAGTTGACAAACGAAGGAGGATTTGTGCGACGTAGATGACAATCTATGGCCAAACAGAGAGGAGCGCGTGTATGGCCAGGAAGATGAGAAATGAGAATGGTGATGACAGCAACCAGTCAAAGTGTTACTGTTGTTGTGAAACTTTATTTACAGCACTATAGGCTAGATATGTTTCGTTTGGTTTTGCTAGTTTTTATATTTCAGACATGTACAGAATATTGTGTACATACATTTGCTTACATGTTTTTACAGTAACATATGGATGTTTATGGACTTTGTGTGTGTGAAAAAATAGTTACCGGTACAATTTCCTTGGTAGTATGAGTAAAGTGTTTGACGTCAAACTTTAGAGGCTGCTCTTACTGTGAAATCACTTAAAAATATATTAATGATGATAATAAATAAATAAATGCTAATATCCATCCAGATCCATTTTCTTGTGCTTGCCTTATCCACGGTCGGGTCACAGGGGCAGCGGCTTTAGCAGTGACGCCAAGACTTCCCTCTCCCCAGCCATTTTAACCATCTCTAATGGGGGGATCTCAAGGCGTTCCCAGGCCAGCCGATCATAGTCTCTCCAGTGTGTCCTGGGTTGTCATCAGGGCATTTTCCTTGTGGGCCGTGACCGGAACACCGCACCAGGTGTCCTGATCAGATGACCAAACTCATTATCATACAGACATTTAATCTCCCGATTTCCTGTCATTAAATCTATGAAAAATATGGTTTAAGAATATCTTAATGAATCTCGACCTCTATTTTACTGTGTACAGATCATGTTTCAATAAACATTTACACAATTGCTTGCCACCATACAAAGTGAAGAAGCAGCATCCACTTTTCAAAGTGCATAATCAAGTTAAGCTTGCTGAATTTTTATCCACCATCTTGCCTGTTCTTAACAAGCAATCAAATCTCTCAGCCATAGCAAATTAGTATAAAACATGTTCACTTGGGAAAATTTAAACCATTCTTATCTTGGGGACTTTCTGCATTGTCTACCATTATCAGTTAGCAGATAAACTTGTGCAGATCAACATATGGCATATTGAGGCTAATTACATTTCTTTCTGGTTTCTGAATGCAGTGTCGATGACTGCCATCTTCTCTTCACCGATGATATGATGTATCCACCAACCAGAAAGGACTTCATCTCTCTTACCCTTACTGACACAAACTGCCACATTTACAACAACGGGAAACACCGCAAACAGTCATACTGGAGGGTGGGTAGTCACACTAAAGGTTTATCACTTGGACACGGTTTGTCTCATCTGCTTGTGTACTATATGTTGGTGCGGACCTTTGCTGTGTTATGGTCATTTCAAAATTCATTTGCAGAGTCCTGCCACAGATAAATGTATATGTGGCAAATACTGTCTGCAATTTCTTATTTTCAATGAACGACATCAGTGAGCGATCGGTGAATTAAAGACATTGTCGCCAATCACAAAATGCACGTAAAATGCAAAATATCGGCCGATACAACTATCAAAGTACTGAGCAAATAAATAATAAATAGCTACATTTTTGAGCATGCATACCAGCAATTTTGGGCACCGCATTATACATGAGTAGAGAGAAAAACTTAGTTTGGAAGGGTCAATTTGGCGGGGGGATTCAAGAGTGTATTATACTTGAGAAATTCCGGTACATCACGATAAATTACGCTACATTGAATGAATGTTTCCCAAAAAATTCTTAGAAGATTCTGTTAACAGACTGGCAAAGAAGCCCAATGATCCTCTTATCTGTACAGTAGTATACGGCAGATGTGATCCCATAAAAATGCAACATTAAAAGAGGAATGTCAGTCAAGGTTTTCATGTCTCTCGGGGATAGTTAAAAAAAAAAAAAAACCAATGGAATCATGTTCCTTTCAATTGCCCAATGTTTGCTTTTTAAAGAACAAATAGAACTTTACCCTTAGCCACCTTAGTGCACTTCAGAAATTCCAGTTATACTTTTTCACCTTTTTTGTGTGTGTTAATGTTCCCTTAAACATTTTTTTGTATTTCCCTGAAAGTGTATTGGTAGATATACAGTTGTGCTTGAAAGTTTACAAACCCTTGGGGTATGTAAACTTATGATCGCACTGTATGTTAAGAAAAAGGCTTAATGCTCAATTGCCCATAAAATCCAAACTAGATTTACTCGGATACTACAAAAAAAAAATCCTGATCCTGGAAGCATTGATCTCTTTCATATTCATCTTTTAATTTCAAATCCAAATTATTTTAGTCTAGAGCAAAAATAATGTGTCTCTCTGTTCCAATATAGCACTTGGAGCGTTGGGGCAGAGAACATTTTCACTAAACTTGTTTTCTGTGCTTACAGAAATGGAAGCAGCTGTCTCGGCTCCAGCGAAGCCTTATCCTCTTTGTTTTTGCTCTCACCCTCGTATTGGGACTACTGTCTTATTCCCGCATAGCAAAGCCAAGGACAGGTAAGTGCTCCCATCAGGCCATGTCAGGATGCACGACTAGGGATGTAACGAGCTAACGGCTATATCATGATACCGCGATATTAAAACTGCCACAATATCGTCGTTGTCATGTCACGATATTAAAGCAGCATATCTGTTAAAAAGGTTGTTTTTCATTTATGCAGCTCCAGCACCCTCTAATGGTTAGTTAATTAGTGCAGTTTAATTTTAATCAGGCATGTTTTAGCCACCTACATTAAGACCCATGCTAATCGCCAGAAGAAGGGAATGGTAACACGTTTGAGTTCCTCGACAAATTGAATTCATAATGTGTGTGGAGCAAGTTAAGGGCCTTGCCCTCAATATTAAATGTTATTATGATTGTTGGTAATTTATGTGCAGTGAGGTTAATATTACCTGTACTATTTGAACTACGTGTATACGTATGATTATGACTTCAGCTAATTAGCATTGTATAGTCGAGACATTTAAAATAAAATGACCGGCCAAGCCTATTTTTTTGTCGCTGGTATTATGTACAAAAACAGAATAATGTGGGTGCTTTTTCCAGTGATTTTTTTTTTGTTTTTACAATTATGTATTTTTTATAACACCAACCACCCCACAATAATAAATAATAGTTATCGTATTGTGAGGTTCAAATCTTGATAACATCGTATTGTGACATTTTGATTATTGTTTCATTCCTCCACGACAGTCGATAAGATGGATTTTGCCTTGAATGAAATTGCTGATTAAGATTAATTGTTGTAGGTGATATTATGGCATTTACTGGCTCCTCTTTGACCCTCACTCTGATGTTGTCATTTGTTGTACTTTTACTGTTTGTGATTTAGAGAAGTGTGATTCACAACATCTTGATTTAATGTTTTATACAGCCAAACACTGTATATATTTGTCTGTTTTTAGATTTACCAAAAAAGGATGGCTGGCTGGAAATGAATGATGGTGGGTTGAATCCTCCAATTCCCGATGTAAAGATTAATCCAGTTCTTGGCCCAGATTCCGTGACTGACCTGAAAGGACCAAAAATCCAAATTTTTCAAAGACCTCCCATAAATGTGAGAAACATTTCTTCATGTATGTAAATGTATCTTACAAACGCGAGTCCACCCCTCACACTTTTGCAGATCTTTCATTATATCTCTTCATGGGACAACACTGGAAAAATGACACTTTGACACAATTCTGTGTAAATTCCGTGTTTCCTCAACATAACTGGAAGACAGCTATGAACTCAAGCATGGTGGTGGGTGTGTCCTGGGCTGGAGCTGCTTGAGTGTTGCCTGCATTGGGGAGCTACAGTTAATTGAATGAACCATATTGCCAACATGTACTGTGACATACTGAAGCAGAGCATGATATCCCCTCCCTCCAAAAAATGATCTAAAGGGAAGTTGTTGGCGCAGTCATGCTGGGAGAGTTGGAAATGCCGGTAGACCATTGATTCTTAACCTGGGTTTGACGTCTATGGTTCCCTTGGAAATCCGCATGAAGAATGATCAATAAGAATGTGTGCAGCGCGCAACAATACACATCTCGGCTAAGCAGGAAGTGTGTGAAGCATCAAGCTCGCAATGCAATTACATTTTTTCATCGGAATTAATCGCATCACTTCAATAGTAACACATGATTAATCACACATTTTGTATCTGTTCTAAATGTACAATAAAATATAAGTTTTCATACTCTTGCTGACATAAAAGTAGAAAAAAATAGAAATATGGCTGCATCTTTTAGTTATTGAGACAGTAATTTCCTAATAATTCATAAAATTGAGTTTAAATTAATAAGATTTACTGTACTGTAAAAAAAAAACGTGTGTGATATTGTTTTGTGTTGAGGTCAATATTTCTGCCTCTAGATGGCATAATTGCATTTGTAAGACATTGGTGACGGCTCTTTTCTTTTCATATTAAGAGTTATCTAATCTTTAACAGGAAGTAACTTGTGAAATTCCACACATTTTTTAAATTGTAAAATACAACTTGATCCTAGTAGCCACAAATAGATATTTATATAGATTATTATTAAATTTATTACTGCTACATTTTGACATTGACGTGTCTGCTGCGACTGGAATCCCCCCAGTAAAGGCTTTCCAAAAAAGGGGCAGTCATTAATCGCGCGTTAAGAAAGTTAGGGACGTTAAAGAAACTTTAAATTAACTCAAAATTAACGTACTCATTTTGACTCCCCTAAAAAAAAAAGAGAAAAAAGACCATTCTTCTGCTCAGTGGCATAAAATAATGTCATGAAAGGATGTAACTTTTAAATGAAATACTCCGGATTAACGGAACATTTTAAGCAGTAAAAAGTTAATATTTTGTCCATAATTAGTTTGATAACTTAATTTTGCCACATGATGTAGTACGTATGTATGTATAAAGTTATCAAATTATGTACAAAATATTATTCGTTTACTGGTGAAAATGGCTAAATAAATCAAGTTTCCCTTTAAACATTTGACCCCTGAAATGAAATTATTAATGCATATAATATCAGTATTTGTACGCACAATAGTCCCCAGCTGCTTCTATAGTGAATTAAATAACTTTTGCTTTTTTGCTTTGCTTATCAACAGAAGAAATTTCCAAGCAAGAGAGGTCCACCAAGCCTTCAGAAAAATGAAAACATTTCATTTGTTGTGGGACGACAAGAACAAGAACAAGTACAAGATAAAGAGGAGAATGGAGAGAAACAAAAAAAGTTGGTCAGGTAATCTCGTTTGTGCTTGAAAGCATTACTGTTATTTTATTTAAAAAAAAAATTACAATATACATTTGCAATTATAGAGACATATTTTTACTGGTACTTTGGAGGCCCACTTTTGAAGAGCTGTTGCTAGACTATCTGTACATGATGTTTTCTTCTGTCATTCAGTTGGAGAGGAGCAATGATTGAAGCCGACCAGGTCACTGAGCCTCCACTCTCAGACAATGAGAAGGTTGCTGCAGCCCAACCGGCACCAGAGATCCCAGCTGGGACTGTCCCAGCCACCGGTCAGTGCTGAACTCCCTTTTTTGGAATTCTTACTACAGCAGGAAAATGTCATTTCGGCCAAACAAACTATTGCCAACTATACAATACTATACTATACAACAACGATAGATCCCAAACCAGATTTTGAAATAAAAACAAGGACTTAATTAAGGTCTACTCATGGTCAGAGCAATTAAATCTATGGTTAAATTTCTACTAAATAATGTAGTACACTTTTTCCCCCTCTCTTCCTCTAGATGGTAAAAAGGCAAAAGTTACAGCTGGGTTCCTGCAGACCCTTAAAAAGCCAGAAAATACATTGAATTCATGGATCTAAAAACAAGGTCTTTATTGGCATTAAAATGTCTTAAAGCAGTCTTTCAAAAGTCTGAAGAAATGTTATTAACACCTTTTAGCATTGTAAATAGTCTCAAATCTCAAAATAAATGAACATTCTTTACTATTGCAGCACTGTCACAACAGTCATCTAGTTTTGCTCTGGACTCTTAAGTCATTTATGTACTTGTGAAGTTTATGTACTCTACTTGTACATTGTTTATTTGTTTGGCTCCCCATTAACTGTCATCATTTTGACAGTTATTCTTCCTGGGGTCCCATTAAACTTTTACGAATACAGTACACACACACACATTTGCTTTCATAATAGCATACATCAACTGTAGCCCTGACTATTACACAACCAACTCTAAACAAGACATTAAAATATTCAACCTTTTTCAAGGTAGATTTTTTTTTCCAGAAATATTTCAAAAGCTTCTCTTGTCGAAGCTTCACTCACATGAGTGGGAAGTTTGTTCCACATTGTCTTAGCTCTAAGCAGGACAGATCTATGCACAGCTTCTGTTCTAGGTAACGGCCTTGTCGTCATTGTGAAGTTGGTCTTAACTTAAATTTTAAATGGAATAGGTCAAAAAAGGAAAATTGAGAAATTCATATATTCTACGAGTAATCTTACATGTACCGTAGTTCCCTTTAAAATGGTAATAAATTAGCCGCGTTTCCACCGCAGGAACTTCGGGGTAAATTTACGGGGCCAGCCCCGTATGTGCGCGTCTCCACTGCAGGAGCCTTCCCAACCGTATTTCCTGGAACTTATGGGGACGAGCGGAGGTCCTACTCGAGGGTAGGTACTCCGCCGGCCCGATAAACTCCCGATCGGGTTTTCGTGCTGATAGGCTAAAATTTATTTAGTATAAAAAAATTATCTTACCTTCATGCGCGACGATGATGCATTCTCGTCTTAAGTCTCTTCCACCAAAACAATTCTCTTAATAATCCTTTGCCTATTTTCGTTCCACTCATCTAGACGCCGTCTCCTCTCACTCAACTATCCATTCACACCAAGTACATTAAAAAAAGCAGAAAAAAACGGCAGACGCCACAAGTTTTTCTCTTTCCTTGTTCTGATTTTTGCGGCGCCGTGCTTGGGTGACGTCACAGAAAGTGTCGCAAGGCGATTACGTGTCGATTGAAACTCGTGACTTGCGAATCAGCCTTTTCAAATACTTCATTTAAACGGCGTCTCCTCTCACTCAAACCATCCATCCACGCCAAGTGCATAAAATAAAGCAGAGAAAAACAGCAACCACCTAAAGTTTTTCTCTTTCCTCGTGATTTTCGGCGCACTGTGCTTGGGTGACGTCACGAGAGAAACCGTCACACAGCGTTTACATGTCGACCGGAACTCGTGACGTTGCGAAATGGGTCGTACTCCGCAGTGGAGACACAGCCACAAGCGGGCCGGCTGAGAGGACGGTTCCTGTGAAAGTCCCTACCCCCCTCCCCATACCCGAACGTCCTGCGGTGGAAACGCGGCTATTGATGTACTTATTAAAAAAATGACAGTAATTTTAATGTTGCCAGGTCTTTCGTTTTGAGGAAAAGCGCCCCGCTCTATCAAGGAATTTGCCCAAACATATCTTTACAATAGTCTTTTTATTTGACCATTTATGACTCAAACATCTTCTAATTAGCAGATTAGCAAACACCTTAGCTGTTCACAGTAATCCTGCAAGACTCTAGCCAGTAGTTTTCCAACTGGATTCGGGTTTGAATTTCCCGGCCCCTCTCTTTAGATGTAACGTCATGTGTGCGTTGTGTGAGAATGGAGTGTGCAGTTTCATTTTTTGGCCACACGTGACAGTAGCGATTTAAAATTCAATTGGGCAGCTTTGAAGTTTTGGTACTTACATATTTCAAAGGCCCAGTACCTATGGAAAAATATATTGACCCCGAACTTCCAGGAACTGTTGAAAAAACACTAGAAATTTAATTCCAATACCAGTAACCCAAAGGCGAAGCTCTCGATTTACCCGTCAATCTACGTTCCTACCCTCAGCTATGATCACGAGCTGTGGGTCGTGACCGAAAGAACAAGATCCCGGATACAAGCAGCCGAAATGAGTTTCCTCCGCAGGGTGTCCGGGCTCTCCCTTAGAGATAGGGTGAGAAGCTCGGTCATCCGGGAGGGACTCAAGGTCGAGCCGCTACTCCTCCACGTTGAGAGGAACCAGTTGTGGTGGCCCGGGCATCTGGTTCGGATGCCTCCTGGACGCCTCCCCGGAGAGGTGTTCTGGGCATGTCCCACCGGCGGGAGGCCCCGGGGATGACCCAGGACACGCTGGAGAGACTATGTCTCTCGGCTGGCCTTGGAGTGCCGCGGGATCCCGCCGGAGGAGCTGGTTGAAGTGGCTGAGAAGAGGGAAGTCTGGGTTTCTGCCCCCGCGACCCGATAAGCGGTAGTAAATGGATGGATGGATGAATAGCAGTAACCCTTTAAAAGATGAATGGTATCGGACAAAAATTCACTTTGATAATAACATTCAGCTTACAAATCATCTCCTAAGGTATCAACACCCAAGCTTTAGTTGTTCTATTGATGCTATTTGTTGCCTTTTTTCCCCTTTTTTTGATAAGAAAGAATTAACTCAATTTTGTGTCTATTAAAGGGGTTATTTGCTATTTGGTGTGGCCTTTCACAAGAAGATGTATTGGTATTTTATCATGGATATCGCATCTCTATTTCGGGAATGACTAATATATATTTTTTCCTCCCAACAAATGCACACACAACTACCTGCATAGCTCAGTGATGGGATGATAGACGAAGCAGGGACTAACTATTTTCTATCCTCCTCCCTTTTTGTCAATAGCTTTAGACGTGGACAGGCTGGAGGCCGTGCGTGATGCCTTCAGACACGCATGGAAGGGCTACAAGGACTACGCCTGGGGTCACGATGAGCTCAAGCCTATTTCAAAGTCTTTTAGCGAGTGGTTTGGTCTGGGTTTGACTCTCATTGATTCCTTGGACACCATGTGGATTATGGACTTGAAAGAAGGTGCTTTATGTTTTTTGATCTGGAAACATTTCATATCAATTATTTCCTGTTCAGATGGAACAATTCCTAAACGAGTGTTTTCTTATAAAACAGAGATTCCAGTAACTTGATGACTTAAAATAAGATGAATTTTGCTCATAATTTGGTATTTTCGGCATTCTGTTCTAATGGTGTTAAACTGCTCGGATAAAAAATTATGTTCCACATAATTACTATTTATTCCACTCAGTCAATTTTCATAACATCTTAATTAGTCTTGTATGACATATTTTGGTCTGTATTAAGTTTTGCATTGTTTTTATGCCACAGAGTTTGCAGAGGCAAAGCAATGGATAGAGAAGGAGCTTTCTTTCAACCAAAATGTGGATGTGAATCTTTTCGAGACCACCATTCGTATCCTTGGCGGTCTGCTGAGCACCTACCATCTAACCGGAGACCAGCTGTTCCTAAATAAAGCTGTAAGTCATCCAGCAGGCGCGCCTCTCTTCTCTTTAAGTGGTTGCAAATTTTGGAGTAGTTAAACCGGCGCTTTGTTTTACTGTTGTGCTGATGTTACTGTAGTACGAGCGTTATCAGAAGAGTTTCAGGACTGGGGTCATAAAAGATTTATTTGAAATCCAACTTAGAAAATATTGCGTTTTCCCTAAGTGGGCCAGATGATAAACCAGCATATCTCCAAAGAGATCAACATTGTGGCAGGAAAACTCATGGCTGCTTCACCATGACAACACACCTGCACACCTTCCTTTCTCATCTGACTGGTTCACTTCATGGGCATTACGATAGGGAAAACTCGTAGTTTGGTTTTGAAATATTTCTTACTTGTAAGAATGTAACGATATCCAAACATCTCGATACGATAATTATCACGATATTGTGGGGTGTTGGCAGTATTTAAAAAAAAAAGGTCACAATATTGTAAAAACAAAATGAGCTCATACTAAAAAAAAAAAAATCAAAATTTTGAGCTTTTGCCCATAACAAATGCATTTAAACAACCTACAATCTCTAATAACACTTAATATTGAGGCACTTACTAATGCGCGCACACATTGAATTCTTCCACATATTGACTCGCTTCACAAGCATATTACGTTCCATTCAACTGACGATTATCATGGCTTTTAAACAGAAAGGCCAAAACATCCCTTATGAAAATTAAACGGCACTAAAAAAACTAGCCACCAGGGGGTGCTAGAACTGCACAAATGGAAATCAACCTGACTTTTTTAACAGATGTGCTGCATTTAATATCATGACATGACGACGACGATATAGTGGCAGTTTTAATATTGCGATATTGCCATTATTGTTACATCCCTACTTGACAGCAGTCCTAGACCTTATATATGCAATGAACGCAATTTGACTTTGCTGCTTGCAGAAAGACCTCGGGTCCAGGATGATGCCTGCCTTCAAAACACCCTCAAAGATCCCATTTTCTGACGTGAATATTGGAAAGGGAACAGCTCACCCACCTCGGTGGACATCTGACAGCTCCATGGCTGAGGTCACAAGCATTCAGCTGGAATTTCGAGAGCTGAGCCGCCTCACTCAGGACCCACAGTACAAGGTCGGGAAGGCAGAACACCATTGTAACATAATAACTAATTAGATCATGTGTGACTGTAGTTTCAGCATTTGCAATTTAAATGAGAGAGAGAAAAAAGGCCGTTTTTAATAGTAATAGACCGATGTGGTTTTCAAGGCTGACAGCGATTATTAGTAGTCAAGGTGACCGATAACCGATATTTCAAGCCAATATTTATTTGCAGTAAAAGAGAAAATATTAGCGTCAAGATTTTAAAAATGTACTTTTTATATTTATTTTATACATACCGTATTTTCTTGACCATAAGGAGCACCATATTAAAAGGCGCAGTTTCAGTTACGGGTGCTATTTCTGCATTTAACACACACATAAGGCGCACCGCACTATTGGGCGCAGGCACGGTTAAACATACTCTAGCTCAAAACATATGGTAGCATGCTTTCACGCTAAAACATACGCTAGCATGCATGCTACTGTATTTAAGGTTGGTAGTACTTTATTGAAGTATTTAACAATGTAAACAGCGAGTTTGGTTGTACTTGAAGTATTTAACAATGTACTCACGTTACTTTTAATCAATCCTCATCCACAAATCCCTCAAAGTCTTCATCTTCTGTATCTTAAACAAACAGCTGGGCTAGTTCTCCATCAAACACGCCAGGTTCCCTCTCATCATTGTAGTATTGTGAGAGTCAGTCTCATTAGCGTGCGGCTCCTCAGAAATGATGCCGACTTTTGCGAAAGCTTGATTAGTGCAAGCAGACACGTTTAGCCCAAGCACACATGCACAATCCATTCACAAATTGTGGCGTAACTCGCTCTAGCAGTTCCATAAAACGAAAGCAGTGGGCACCAAGACGACTAGAGACTGTATCTTATATACAGGAAACCCGGCCCTGGTTGAGGACTGGCAGGCATGAGAACCCAATAGACTCGCGTCATCTTTTGGTTGAGTTTTTCAGATTCTCATGCCTGCCAGTCCTCAACCAGGGCCAGGTTTCCTGAATACACAGTAATTTCTGGACAATAAGGCGCACCTGACTGTAAGCCGCGCTAGCTAAATTTGGGGAATACCCGAGTTTGTTACACATATAAGTCGCACGCGACTGTAAGCCGCAGGTGTTTTAATGTTCCAGCACCGGGTTCCTGCTACTTTATTTTCAATAATGAGGGCACAAATTGTCTCTCTCTCTCTCTGTCTCTCCTACTGTATTTGGCATTACTTGTTTTTTTTTGCTCTGCCTTGACCCTCTTGCACTTTCTTTATGGTGCGCCCCCTTGTGATCTGATAAATAAGCGGCACCTTTGTATTAGCCGCAGGGTCGAATGCAAGTGAAAAAAGTAGCGGCTTAAAGTCCAGAAATTACTGTAAGCAATATTTTGGCACTGCTGCGCTTGACTATCTTTGTGGGAGCACTTGGCAGAAACGCTCCTACACAGTCAAGCGGACAGAGAGCTCACCGAAGTCACACAACAGCATTTACAAATTTTTTAACTCGGTGCACAAAAAGGCGCACCTCATTATAAGTCTATTTTTTAGAATTAAAAAAAAATAATTGTTAAGTGGAAATTCAAATGAAAAATAAATGAAAAGTTCCCTGTATCTCACTGAGAGACAAATGCATGTAAATGTAGCTAATTTGGGTTTTTCGTCAGGGTTTAAAAAGGTTTCAAAAGATCTTTGCAGACAGTGAAAATTTGTCTGAATATGTTCAAAATGTCTTTGCGACAAGCAAAAACTGTCTGAACACAAATCCTGATGAAAATCCTAAATTTTGCTACTCTTGCAAGCATTCACCGCACTGTGAGCTTTATTGGCGCCGATAATCGATCCAGCTGATAGTGGGTCTATCCCTAGTTTTTAACCTGGATTAAAAAACATTTACACTTGGGGCTAATTTCACCTCTGCAGTTTATTCCATTTGTGTTTAGCATAAATGCTGCTTCACCATATTTGCTTTCAACTGTCAAAACAAGACATTATTTTGCTGAAGCGTTATTAAATTTGTAATCATTCGCTAATGTAAAATAGGAACAGGAGTTTTGAAAGATACTAAGAGTAGTCACTGCCAGTTTCATAACGTACGTAGATGTAGTAAATTGACCATTTATTTTTTCCTGCCCATTTATGCATTTGTGACCCCTTCTTTCCATCCTGTGGTAACCCCTTTCAGGAGGCTGTGGATGAGGTAATGAAGCAGGTCCACAAGCTGCCGGGCAAACATGATGGTCTGATACCAATGTTCATCAACACTAACAGCGGCCAGTTCTCTCACAGAGGTATCTATACGCTGGGCGCCAGGGCGGACAGCTACTATGAATACTTGCTCAAGCAGTGGCTCCAGGGAGGCAAGACTGAAGACGAGTGAGGACAACGATTTTACTGTGTATTGATGTTGGTTAGCAAATTTCAAGAAAGCAATGTAGGGTTGGGTTATAGTAATATCAATTGTCTTATTTTTGTTTTTCTGCCAGGCTATTGGAGGACTACATTGAAGCAATCAATGGTGTAAAAAAGCACCTTGTGAGACAGACGGGGCCACGCAAATTGACGTTTGTTGGAGAGCTGTCCCATAACCGCTTCAGTCCCAAAATGGTAGAAATGCACACAAAGACCAAGTATTAAAAATGTACTTGTCTGGACGTAGAAAACGTCTTATTTATATCTTGACAACCTTCATGTTACCTTGACCTTATGTTTGGAGATGAATACTTTGTGGCCGTCAGTGAGCCAACGTATCCAACTCATTGTAGTTGGATAAATGGAAGCCAACAAACTCACAATGATCACCTTGTTGAAGGTTTGAAATATTCTCTGTTCTTCCTATCAAATTCCTTGTTAGGACCACCTGGTGTGTTTCCTGCCAGGAACCCTGGCACTGGGAGCCCACAATGACCTTCCAGGGGACCACATGGATTTAGCTGCACAGTTGATGGAGACTTGTCATCACATGTACACACAGATGGAGACCGGACTTAGCCCAGAGATTGCGCACTTCAACATGCATGCCACTGATAGCAATGACATCATTGTCAAGGTAGGCCTTCAAATCTATATCATACATTAGAAATATTATGTCTTTTCCAAATGTGTCCTTTGAAGAGTTTGTGTCTTTCTTATTTTTTTGACTTGTTATTGACTAAAGGGCTTGCATACCTTTTCGTGCAACTTTAAATGACATGACTTATCTTTCCAAATACAGCCTGCAGACCGACATAATTTGCTGAGACCGGAGACAGTGGAAAGTCTGTTCTACATGTACAGATTCACAAAGGACCCCAAATACAGAGATTGGGGATGGCAAATTCTGCAGAGCTTCAACAAGTATACCAAGGTAAACTGAAAACATCTACAGCCTGGCCAGCAACAACCAATTTAGAGATCACTTTTTTTTTCCTTAGAACTTTCTTGACAATAATGTGTTATATGTGACCTCATTTGTCTAAACATGACGTTCTGATTAATAGTAATTTTTGGGAATATGAGTTATGAAGCAAAATCCAGCCGTTTTTATCCATTTCAGGGGGCGGCCATTTTGCCATTTGCTGCCGACTGAAGATTACGTCAATGTTGCTCAGGGCCCAGGCAACAACCAATCAGAGCTCACCTGTTTTCTGAAGCTGCACTGTGATTGGTTGTTACTTGAGTCTAAGCAACATTGATGTTGTCTTCAGTCGACAGCAAGTGGCAAAATGGCCCGTCTCTGAGATGGATAAAAACGGCTGGATTTTGGATTTTAGATTTTGGATTTTGCTGCTTAACTCATATTCCACTAACGCAATATTAACCATATCATATCATATTTAGACTAGTGGGGCTGCATAGAACATATTAATGTCTATAAATATTTTTGGTGGATGGACTTCCCATTTAATGAAAGCAAAACAAAAAAATAACCTCTATCTGAATCAGACAAAAGTAGTAATAATTATCGGTCTTTTCTATTTGTCATCCATTTTCTTCCTGTGGACACGACCAGTGAGATTTGCAACAGCCCCGTGGATCTTAAATCTCTGAACATTAAGTGCAGGAATGTCAAGCTACTTGGAGATGGTGTACTTTAGGTCAATGAAAAGACAGAATTTTTGAAACAACTCTTGTGCTATGTATAATCATATGGTGCAATTGCTATGATATTCAGCTGTCGAGTGTAAATGCTTGCATTATCAGTCTTTTATCCAGAAATGCTGTAAAAATAGTGGATGTCTGTGGGTGGACTATTTGCAAACATGGAGGAATCACCTTAAAGCTCTATTGTTTCATATGATGTATCCCGCATAGGAATATTTTTGAGCCACCCTTCTTTTTTTTCCAGGTGCCAGATGGAGGCTACACATCCATCAACAACGTCCGTGACCCTGAGAACCCAGAGCCCAGAGACAAAATGGAGAGTTTCTTCCTGGGCGAGACATTGAAGTACTTCTACCTGCTCTTTTCCGACGACATGGAGCTTCTCAGTCTGGACAAATATATCTTCAACACCGAGGCCCACCCGCTGCCCATATGGCCCTCCCCACCCAAGTGATGGCACCGTAACAAGAGATGTGTGCTTCCATCATGCCGTAAGATCCTTGCAAGACGGGAGGTGTTCCTCGGTCAGGTGCGTGGTTTGGTTACTGGACTGCTGTGTTGGCCAGGGAGCCAGGCAACCTGTTACCTTGGTAAGTTTTCCATTTGGAGGAGTTTCTGTTAAGTGTTTCCTAAGGAAAAGTTCTGAGCTGGACTCTGCTGTAAATAAAAAGGTTTGGAAGTAGGCCTGGGGCTTGTCATATGTGGAAGGTCTTTGTCACCTGAAGGGCATCGATACTTCTTGTATGTATAAACAATAAGTTTGATTGTGATTCTTGACATTAAGAGGCTTGAGAAGTTTCTATTTAAACAGGTTGCCGTCAAATACTGTTCGGGATATGAATCCTTAAGTACTTGTTCAAGTATCAGAATGATAATAGCGAACCACTTCACTCACTCATTTTCATGGCACAAAATAATATGAATCATACTGCACTGTACTTTAGCGTCATAAACCACTCAGGCTTTGGAAATAAAGATTTGTGAGGCCACTTTGTTAATCAAGTAATATTGGAATGTCACCAAGATGCCAAAGAGTTGAGAAGCCCAAGATTGCGTTTACTCACCATTAACTGCAAATAGCAGCACAGAGCCAACTAGATAGAATGTTAGCATCAGGCTACTTGGTCATTACACCTTGACAAAGGCTGCGTTCACACTACAGCTCAATTCCAATTTTTTCACAAATATGCGATTTTTTTCATGCAGTGTGAACGGTACAATTCCGATTTTTTTCCACACCTCTTGGGCCTCTTTCATATGTGGATATAAATCGGGTATGTATGCGATGCGTCTGCACTGTGAACGCTCATCCGCACGCATCCGAATCATACGTCATCAAAAGCCTCATATGCGCTCTGCGCGGGCAGGAGAGAGTGCTTGGAAGGGAGACTACTGACACGTCTGTGAATATATACAAAGCTGTTTTGAGTAACTGTGAATTTTTTATTAAAAGCATAACGAAGAATGGCAATGACGCGACGTGGTCTTCGGTAGACTTCTCAATGAAATGAGGAGGTCGAGCCGAATTTGCATAACGTATGCAGACAAGATACATGAATTGAACTCCTAACACGTCCGCGATACGAGTCCACCAATCTGTAGCGTGCTTTGGCACAGCTAAATTTGCATATGACACTGATAAGTCGCTTGCCTCGGTGGCTTGGCCGGCAGTAAAACGTTGCGAGTCGGTTATTTATGTGATTACTGCAAAATGACGTTGTTTTGGGTGTACGTCACTCAACGCGTGCTCTTTGCGCATGCGAGTCGCATCACAGGCGTGTTGCTTTCACATTAGATGTCGCATTTGTTTTAGCAATGTGAACAGTACATAAAAAGATTGGATTTAACAAAAAAATCCTAAATGGGCATCAAGCCCTGCAGTGTGAACGTAGCCAAAGTGAGAAGGGAAGAAAATGGACTTGCCAAATGCCACCTTTTGCAGCCAAATGTTTTCAAGTATGTCTGTGGTACTATTTCTGGCCATTCATTCGGAAGTACATTTGTAATGTTAGATGTTGAGTGTGGCTCACAATCTCTCTTCTAGATTATCACAAAGGACTATTTGGGCTGCACTGAAAATAAATAAGTTGTATTTTGTGATCCATTGTCTGTCCACAGGAATCTGCCACATTCATCAGATGATTGTTTTGTTTGTTTTTAACCCAAAAAATTATTACAAAAAAAAAAAAGTCTGATTAACATCAAATGTGTTTTTCATGGAAAACATAGGTTGGTCCAGCCCCCCCAAAAAAATTCTCAAGCAACAAAGACATTTTAAAATACTGACAAAAAATAAATAAAAATAGAAATAGATGAATCAGCAGGTTCCGAACCAGAAGTATACGGAGGTTATAACAATGTGACTATTATATGACCCCCCCCCCCCTCACATACACACAAACACACACACACCATCATGTTACAGATTTGTTCTGTAAACCATTATGCATTATGCTAATATATCGGCTTCCTTCTCAGTACTTTATTTTTCCTTTTTAATGTGGTCTTAATAGTTATTCATACTGCGGAAGCGTATTGCATTCACCAAAATAAATTTTTGGGGGATTTTGTTTTGTTTTGTTTTGTTTTTTTAGCATTGGATTTTTTTTCTGAAGATTTTTTTTTTCTGTTTTATTCATACAGTTGTGTTTTCGGGAGTTTACGTCACAGCAAGTCAAGGTCTTTGAGACCAAAATTGTGTCTTTGGGCCTTTTTGGGACAAAGGAGAAAAAAAGGGCTCCTTGAGAATGTAGGAATGTTAAACTTTCCAAAATGTCTTGTTAAGATGAAGAATTACGATTCAGCTACAACTTTTGAATTCAGTGGGGGTGTCTGTACACTTTATATAAATATTTTCTTTTTGTTGTTGTTGTTCTGTCTGTGACTGTAAGACCTTCAAAAGTGGACCAGTCCCAATTTGAATGTTGTACACATTGCTACCAGAGTGGTGCCTTGAAATACGAGTTTAATACATTAAACTCATCACTAAACACAATTCATCTTTCTCCCATTGAAATGAATAGAAATGTGATTATTCATCCCAACCTAAAAAAATAATAATAATACTGTGCTTTATAAAAGCATACAATAATGATGGTCGAATTAAATAGAATGTTAAGAAACCTGTTTTTTCTCATACCTCATACATTGAGTTGTTGCTTGCAAGTCAAACCAAAAAATTGACCAAATGTCGACTTGTTTCTTGAAAGCCTTGTAAATCGTGTCACTTGTATCTCAAGACACCATATTATTACAAACATCCCAAAAGCTGTTTCCATTGAATGTAGATGGCATGTACTTTTTCACACCATCTTCATGCTGTGCACGCACCCTGCTTCAAGTTAAGGTTCTATTTTTGAGCTTGGGTTTTGCAAAATAGATAGCCTTTGTATACATTTATACACTCTAGGGGGGGATAGGGCTTTATTAGAACAATAATTTGGCCCAACCCCTCTGAGGAGTGTAGTTAACTCATTCACTGCCATTGACGGTTATAAACGTCAAAAAATAATTTTAACTATTTCTAGTAGTTCAACATTTTTTCTAACCTAGAATTTTTTTCATTGTACATTTAGAACAGATGTAAAATTTGTGACTAATCGTGAGTTAACTATTGAAGTCTTGCGATTAATTACGAATAAAAAATGTAATCGCCTGACAACCCTAATTTTTAATAATCATCTCGTCAGGCGATTATTTTTTTTAAAATTGTAATTAATCGCATGACTTCACTAGTTAACTCACGGTTAATCACAAATTTTATATCTGTTCTAAATGTACAATGAAAAATGTTTTCTAGGTTTTCATACTCTTGTTAACAAAAGTGGGAAAAAATATGTTAAACTAATAGAAATAGTTCAAATGAATTTTTGATGTTTATAGCCGTCAATGGCAGTGAATGAGTTAATAGAAACCAATCTTGAAATCTGAGGAAATTGTAAGGATTTAATTTGTCTAATGAATATACGACACAATTATCAGATTCTGAGGTCAGGGCTCAATGACTAACGCCATTTTCTAGTGTAGACTGATTGTCAGGAACATTTCATCTCGTGGAAGATCCGAGGTCGGCACACTGACTGAATGTGCTCAAAAGTCACCCACGCTCTCCTGTGCCTGATGGAATGTATGTTGTTGTGTTACTGCAAGCTTATGAAGTGTCTGCAGGCATTGTTTGTTTATTTCTCTTGTGGGGTGTGCAGGTGACAAAACTTATTTTATGATGTACATATTTTGTATAAATGATTTTGAACGTGCATTTGCAGCTACACCAGTGATTTCAAGTTCTAGCTTTCCACTTTCAACATTTGCACCCTTTCACTTCCTTCCGTTCCATCAAGATGCCTTCTATTTGACCTCAAACTGTCTGCTTAATAATTAATAAATTTTTGAACAACTTTGTGAGAAAATTGTAAATAGTCTAATTAAAAAAAGTATACATAAATCTCACTTTGACAATGACTCATTTCACACTGTCTTTATCTTATTTAATTATCCCTAATGGACAATTGGTAGAGCATAAGCAATTCTATTAAATGAGATCACTTTTGATGATCTTTTAGCACATAGCTATTAAGTTTCTCAATTCACCTTGAGAGTCACTGTTGACCCAATGTACATAAAGTATCAGTTAATGAAGTGTGTGCATCACGTCCAAGATTGTCAATGTGACTTTCAGGCACAACAATTTGGGGATGAGACGTAAATTTCCAAAAATTAATGACAGATCATTTTAAAGAAAGACCTATTCCAATGTAGCATTGTCCTTAAAACTTCGATTGCCCACTCCTAATAGTAAATATACTTGTCTTCACAGTGATCAAATTTTTAGTAAAAGTAGTTAAATAAATTATATTAGGCAAACGAGTCTTGGAATCAAAATGCTTTCAATTTCAGAATTGGCTGCCACATGTTGATTGGACATTTTTGTTAGACTTGACTATTGATCTCTCTGTGATGACTCCCTCAGGGAAATTTACTTTTCCAGCAGCAATAAGAGCAAATAGGCATGCAGACAGGAAGAGCATCACGCGGATGAAGAAAAATGAACAAAATTACCACACACAAAAAATTTTTTCACAACTGTAAATTTTCCACAAGTAGTATAAAAGTATAACTTGTATAATCAATTTGAATATTATGAGGGAATAGGTACGGATATTATTAAATAAAAAGGTTTGTATTTTGAAGGAGAGGGGGAATGCTGAGACTAGTCATAATAAATGTCAACATTTCCACAAACGCTCAAATTTAAATTTTAAATTGCTTGTATACAACTGGTTTGGTCTTAGGAGTCTGAAATTAACTCAGTCACTGCCATTGACGGCTACAAAGGGCAAAAATTAATTTGAACTATTTCTATTAGTTTTAACCTTTTTCTCTTTTGTTAACAAGAGTATGAAAACCTATAATTTTTTTATTGTACTTTTAGAACCTATATAACATTTTTGATTAATTGTGAGTTAGCTATTGAAGTCAAGCGATTAATTAATATTAAAAATGTTAATCACCTGACGCGATTTTAAAAAACAAAAGTAAAAATTAGGGGCATCAGGCGATTAAAATTTGTAATTTTACTTAATCGCATGACTTCAGTAGTTAACTCACGATTAATCACAAATGTTATATCTGTTTTAAATGTACAATAAAAAATTCTAGGTTTTCATACACTAGTTGACAAAAGTGGGGAAAAAAATGTTAAACTAATATCAATAGTTCAAATAAATTGTTGACGTCTATAGCCGTCATTGGCAGTGAATGAGTTAAACAACCAAGTAAATCTCATTACATCTTACTTTATGTTAATTCCCTATCTGAATGTATTCCAAAAATGTGGCCTTGACGGAGCTCTTTTGAATCAGACTGTGTGATTTAATAGTACAGATCATTTACATAATAACCACCCTTACACTGAGTTTCTCCACCAATGATTGGAAAACAAAGCTGGGTGAAGATCCACTATTTTCAAGCAATGGCTGAAAACCAGGCCGCTGGACCAGATGGAAGCACAACCACATCAAAGCCAACAGGTAAGCAGAGCTGCAGCGCATTGATGTTCTTCCGCCACCAGTGCAAATCTTTAAGGTGGCTTTTTTTATTTACACGTTAGCCTTAATACAATACTTTTCACGGGATAATGTCACTAGTATGAAGTCAATGAAAACTTAACAAAAATAATTTCGTCAACACATTTGTCACCGGACTAAAACTAGGCTAGACTAAAGCCCTCATTAATAAACAATAACTGGGACTAAATCAGTATGTATTTCCGTCGACTAATGAAGACAAGATGAAAATGTGCTTCAATTAATAAAAACAACTAAAATCTGTGGACATTTTAGTTCATGAACAACGAGACAAAATTATGTGTGACACTGTCATGTGACACACAGTGACACACCCCCTTCCAAATCCGCAGCTTGCTAGTGCAATATGCACAAACACATGGGACAGACTGGTGCTGGATTCACGGTGAAAGGTTTAAAATTAATCCAACGGCTGCAATGTTCCAACAATATGCTGGCTAATTTACTAGCTCGTAGCATGGAGCCATAGTAGCCACTGTAATTGTGTGTGCTGTTTTTCATCAAAAAGATGAGAGACCATTTTATGTGAAATAGTTTTAGATCCGAAATGTTGCGCACAATCTGCTGGCAAAAAAAATATACAGGGGTAAAATGATTGTCCTGACTAACACAACACTACAAAACGAGACGAATAAAATGTTTTCTTGGACTAAAATAAAGGCTAAAATGCTAGATTTATAGTCTAATTTAATGTATTAAATCAAACGGGACGAGGTTGAAAACTAACAAGCGCGATTGAAACTGACCAAAATTGAGACTAAATTTAAAAATGGCGGATAAAATTAACACTACATTGCTCCTTGGGTAAGCACGGTAAAACAACAATCAATACTGTTTGTGTTGCTGGGATTGATTTGATCATCTTGGGGACTGCAAGAACAATGAGACATACATATTTTGGTGATCATTTAAATAATTATATCCTTCATCCTAAACCCCTTTCCCCAATTTAAAGAACGCGAGTCATTTAATGTTCTTGTTTCCAACCAGATCTTTTATCATTAAATTTAATATTGTATGGGTTTCATCCGCCTTTTAACACACACATTAAAGTTTCCCTGTGAAATAAAAGTTACTGCAGAAAATGCTTCATTCGAGCTCTCCATGGTGTTAAAAAAAGACAGAACTCAATTATCTTCCCTCATCAGCACGTGGTAATGACACACGGATCGAAACTAAATTAGCCGTTTAATCCTTCATCACTTTAATTCGTAGAAGAGTGTAATTTTCTCAATACACCCAATTAAATCTGCAATGAGCAATTCACATTCTAACGGAAAATGGTGACATATACCTGACTGTAAATACTAAGAATTTCTATTTATTTCTACAAAGCCAACTAAACAACTAACTTGCACTTTAGAAATATTACTAAACTGTATTTGGAGCCTAACCCAAATTCAAACAATGTACAGCAGGTGGTGCCAGAGGCACTCATTTGGTCACCAGCAATTAAGTAGATGGATAGATCGATCGATTAAGTGTTGCAGTTATTAAATTATGTGGCCATGACATCAAGTGTATTTGTTTCAACCATTAGACAGTATATTATTTATGAAGTATTGAGGACCATTTAGCCGTATAAAATCCAAAGGCAAAAAACATGGCAACATAATAGATGGCAGCATACATCACAAAGATTCATTTGTGCATTTCTCAACTGTGGATGCTTTAACATCAAACAAATTTTTACTTAATTTGTATTAACATTGTAATATTTTGATGCTGTCAAGTACTTAATGTTCTATGGAACCACTCCTGTCAGTTCTGCTCATTTCAAAGGACTTTGGGACCTTAGTTGAACATGTCTTCCTGTTACATCCCAAGAAGAAGAAAACATTCTTTATTCGACCCCCAAAACACCCCCAACCCCATCCCAATTCTCCATCATGACTATAAATACAGTAATATGTTGTCTCTTAAAGTGTAATAATTACACCTTTACATAATATTGTATCTAGGGAGGGGGGCAAGTACAGATACCAGGTATCAGTCTTATTTAAAGATAACGGTACTCAGGCTGCCGATACCAGCCACTGATACTTCAGACAAACAAAACCTGACAGCAAGAAGATGGTGAGCGCATCAATGAAACATGATCTCTGTCAGAAAGTAAGGTATTTCTTCACAAATGTTTGTTATTGTGTTAAATTACATTTTATATATCATTATTCTACACTATCTAGTAGTATCAGTACTTGGTGAGTGAGTACTCAAAAAGCAAATACCCGTACTGGTATTGGACTGGAGAAAAAAAGCGAAAATGCCTAATTGTGTCCTTAAAGGAAACAAAATAAGAAACAAGAAAATATTGATCAATAAGTGACTTAAAACTATCATCATATTGTCATTGGTGTTATGTTTATAAACAAAAATTTTACAAATGTAATGTAGACAAGTGTTGAAACAAAAAACAAAAATGAAAAACACAGTGAATAGGCCCCATTGCTCTTCATTGCATACATTCTTAATGTTTTGAATCCTGGTTCTGGTAAGTTAATGCTATTTATAATAATAATAATTATTATTATTATAAATGTTATCTATATAACACTTTTCATGCAGACATGTAACCCAAAGTCCTGATCAAAAAAGCAAGTTATGACATAAAATACATTACAATACATCAAATTTAGAAATAAATGTGATCAAATTTGAGACGCATTCCATCTTGAATCCTAAATTAAAAAGATTCATCTATAAACTCTTCTTAAAAATCTATGTGTGTGTGTTTTTTTAATTAAATAGTTTGTGTGTAAAATTTTTTGATTTTTCAATGTTCATTTTTAAAACTCACTAGTAATTTTAATAATGTACAAAAAAAGATGTCCTACCACATCAACATGCTTTTTTTTTTTTACAGTTGTTCCATCCGTTCCATTGTAAAGCGTCTTTGAGTGTCTAATTAGATAGAAAAGCGCTATATAAATCTGATGCATTATTATTAGTAGTAGAAATAATCACTAATTATATTACATAGGTCGCGCTGCGCCTTACATGAGGCTGACATGTTTCACCGCCATCTTTCTGCTACGGATACACGTAGAAGACGTTTGTGATGTATTAATTGGTGGCAGGCTTGCAAAGTGTGGTCTCTCTGAGGCACCGTAGTACATGTGCTTCAAAAATGCACACGCTACAAACGAAGGCCGTTGCATTCTATTAGTTCACCACTAGATGGCAAAAAATTTGACACACTGTCCCTTTCAGAAAACGGTGTTCATTCTACAGTTAGAAATTAATTTTAATTGTTTTTTTTTAGAACTATGAGTAAATACACAACCTACGCATTGATCTTGTGAACCGGCCTGTGTTTCTTACAAATGTAAGCCAACACTTTCACATGGTGTGCGCATAATTAGGTTGGCATATTTCTCAGGTTTATGCTATTGACGACTCGTGGGATCTTCTGTTGGAAGTGCAATGATGGGCTGTGGTTAGGCTGGCAGATTTTGCCTGGGGCTTAAAGCTGCACCTCTCCCACAGATGAAAACAAAAAATACGTTTCCTGAAACTAATTGTTTCCCAGGAGGAGTTTAGAGGCATTTTCTTGGAAAACCCTGCAGCTGTCTGTAAACTTTGGCCAACAAATTGCAGCAAAAAAAAGCACTGTGAATATGCCCATTTGATGAGGAGGATAAGGCAACGCTTTGATGGGAAATGCAATTCTTTCTATGCAGCATACCACGATATAGTGACCTATTTTAATGGTTTTCTACTCATTTCCATTCACATTTTTGATAAATGTGTAAGAGTTGTCTCAAAATTCAAGCATGTGCACAACTATGTACATGGCAAAGCGCGACTGAGAGCTGAATCTATCAAAGATGGCATGCGCCAGACTGTGCTGTGAGATGTTATCAGTCAGCAAAATGCCAACTGCAACCCTGTTGTCTCCCCTGTGAGGGATTAAAAGAAGACAGGGAATTAAGGATTTACTAGTGACAGATGAGAAGTCTACGAGGCCGTATAATCACTTACAAGGCAGTTACTAAAAAAAAAAAAAAACTTTTTTTTTTTATTAACTTTGTTTAATATGGTCAATACAGATAATTAAATAAATGGGTGACCACCATCCATCGATCCTCGGTAGCAAGTACAAGCAAAGCAAAAGCAAATAAAGTGAAAATGCTTAGATGTCAAAATAATAAGGTGGGGAAAATCATTAGTTTTCTAATTAAATGTCGTCCTTTCGTGAATGTTCAAGAATAAATAAAACATTGATTTGTCTGCTGGTATTTGTCTAATTCAAGACAAAAACATTGGTGTTGAACAGAATACCAGCACCTTAGGAATAGCATTAGCTACAAAAGTAGCGTCTTATTTCAAGATAGAAGATGAGTTTAGACTAAAGTATAATTTATTTGCTAGATCTTTATTTGTTTGGTTGTTTTTATAATTTTGTGTGTTTGCCTTTGTCTTTGCTACATTGTGGGGCTCATACACGCGTGTTTTTCCAGGTTTAACTACCATTGTGGGGACCGACTTGAAATTGTGGGGACATTTTGGTGGTCCCCACAAATTCAGACCTCTTTTTGAGGGTCAAGACTTGGTTTAGAGTTTAGGTTTGAATTGTGTTATGGTTGAGGTTAGGGCAAGGAATGGGGGTAGGCAATAATTTTTGATGGTTAGGGTTAGGGGAAGGGGCTAGGAAATGCATTATGCCAATAAGATGTCCCCACAATGACACAAAGACAAGTGCACTGTGTTGTTCAAAAAGGTAATATTAAAGCTTTTTCTACATCATGCATGCTTCACCAATGCCCAGATGAGTACGAAGATCCCTGACTATTTAACTCTGACTGCACTTATCAGCTTTTATCTTCCCTCTATAGTAGAGTGTGCGGACCCTGCACACTCCACCGTTTCTTTGGGGAGTGGAGGGGCGGAGTTTTCTTACCTCATTTAAAGTCATGTCTTCGTTTGTCAACTGTGACTGTCGCTTTAAGATCGTATTCGCACGCGCACCATGAACGAGCCTGACACAGATGCTGCAGTTACGCTTTGGGCCAGAGGTGGCAGTTGCGAGTAAAAAAGTGACAAACTGCACAAAGATCCTTTAAGTGAACCCCCACAATCACATATTTTTAAGGGATTATTTCTTTTTTTAAATTGTTTTTTACATTCTACAGGCAAGACCAAATTCAGAGTTGCCTGCCTTGTGTGTTGTACCACCTTGTTCCGGAACATGCTGACAGGTCTACTGGAAGAGAAGCAGCCTAAATAGTAGCAAGAATGGTAGTAGTATTAGTAGAAGTAGTAGTCATAATAGTTGTTACCACAGATAGTAAGTATGAGAATTTGCAAACTAAATCCTTACCAATCAATTTCTTCACTAATGTGTTTATAAATATGTGTATTAAAAAGTTGAAGTTGAAGTTTTTTTTAGTAACAACTGCTCAAAGTTTCAAGATTCTGAGTTGATTGCAATCATTTATTTATTTATTTTTGTAAAAATCATTCCTTTGTGATAAAACAGTCGCACTTACCGTTCTCGCTTTCGGTCCGTTCATCTTCTGTACAAGAATGCATGCATTCTTTGCAACAAACCTGCACAGATCTGCAGAACTCGTCCAGAGAAAGCGTGAAAGAGATAGAGAGTGCCAGATAATTTGACTGCAGATAGACTGAAGGCAAACATGCGGAAGAGAGCACAGAGTCGCGGGGATGACCGGGGCACTGAAGTTGTAAGACATCTGACCACAATGACCTTGTGGCAGAAGAAACCCTATACCATTTGCGATGTAAAAGTAATTTTGAAACAAAGTTAAAGTACCACTGACTGTCACACCCACCTAAGTGGAGCGAAATTCATTCTCCGCATTTGACCCGTCCCCTGAGGGAGCGGTGAGCAGCAGGGGTTGCGCTCGGGAATCATTTGGTGATCTAACCCTCTAATTCTAACCTTTAATGCTGAGTATCAAGCAGGGAGACAAAAATGTGTCCTATTTTTTTAATAGTCTTTGGTATGAAGAGGAATTTAACCCACAACCTCTCAGTCTCAGGGCGGACACTCTACCACTATACCATTACTCCAAAACTGGAACTAGAGGAAAAAGAGAGGACAAAAGGACAAAAAAAAAATTGATGAGGAACAAGAGGCTGCGTTTGGCGAATTTCGAGATGTGCGCTGCCTTAAAGATGACAGCAACATTCTGCGAGAGCATCATGCTAATACTTAGCATGGAGATGAAAAGACACAGATCATAAAGACTGCATTGAAGTTGATATGCAATGACATCACCATGGTCGATCTAGAATTCTAGACCCAAAGTCATACCCCACACCACCACGCAGTACAACTGACATCCAGAGTCAACAGGTTCTTGTTCCTGAGAGTCTTCAGATGTTGCTGAGGCCAATGGTGAAGACCGATGAAAGAGTAGCCATTTGAGGGCACAACTTCATAAAGGCCTGTTTGGGATACCAGATGGGCCTTGCCATACAACTTGATCAAAGATTTGGGTCCAAATGGATGCTCGTAATAGTCGCAATCTGAGGTACAAAGCTACAAATACTGCTTCCTCAATAGCAGGAATGGAGATACTTCCAATCCAAGATACTTCTGGTACTCTTTATACAACTGTGGAAGAAACTGATGAGAAGATTGATGAAGAGGTTGTGCTTGAGGATCTATCATTTACGAGAGCCAGTGGAAGTGAAACGAGCCACGACAATCGGGTGGTCATGGAGGCCATGGAGGAAGTTGGGTAAGCAACCAATGTATGTATAAAAATACATAATTGCAATCAACTCAGAATCACGAAAAAACCCTAGTTTGATCTCTCACAAGGCCAAACGGAACATTTTAGATTTTTCGAAAATCAGTATTTACTACCTCAACTTTAAGCAGTTGTTACCAAAAAACATACAGGATTTGAACTTCAACTTTTTTAATACATTGCACTACACATATTTATAAACACATCAGTGAAGAAATTGATTGGTGAGGATTTAGTTTGCTGATCAGTCAAATATTTGATAAAATGCCCTTACTAAGAGCCAAAAAAACATGTGCCTGTGACATCTTAGCTAATTCCTGTAGCCCATCTGTTGTATTTCAGCAGACTTTCATTCGACAAAATTTTGCTTCTTTGAGCAATGTTGAATTGAATGCTTTTCTTTTACGAGTCAGTTTTACATTAAACTTCAACTGGGAGTGACAAATAAACAGCTTGAAGCAAGTGTGACATTTATTTGGAGAATTGTGAGATCATGAGAACAGACATACATAAAAGTTTAATAGGTGAAAGTGTGTTTCAGTCAAACAACAAGTTTAAATGTTTACAATTTGTGGTAATGTTAATTACATAATTTATTTTGTATTTGGTTGCTGTTTATTTTATTTTATTTTTACTGTTTTTTTCCCCATAGGTTTGGCACATTTCTTGAAACTGAAATTACATTTTCAAAATACTATGGACAAATCCTAAAACCAACTTAGAAGTGGTGCTAACTGAATGGCATTCCTCATTGCTCTCATCAAATTGCCAATGTCTTAGTACATGTCTCAATTGCCTCAGTGGATTTGTGCAAATGGTTGTGTACATTTAGCTTACAGTTAACACAATGTGCCCACATTTAGCACATTTTACAAATAAATCGATCTTGCTGATCGAAATGGATTAGTTGTTTTTTAGTCTAATGGTTGTCCTCTCCAAAACATGTCAGCAGGATTTCAGCGTGTAAGTCATAGTATGCAAAATCATCTGTTCAATTGTCAAAATGTGAATTTCCAACGTGGCCATCTCATCAGGGCCTGGTTTACAACACATCCAAGGATGCTCATAGAGCTACTACCACCATACTCTCCTTTCTGCTTGGAGGCGGAGAGTGTAGTGACTAGTGAAAGTGTTACAGTAGGTGGTTCTTCATTTACACTGTGCGCTAGATATAATTTTAGTTTACTTTATAATTTGGCTTACAAGTTATTTTGTTTCACTCTAATATGTAAGTAACTTTGTGTGAATAAAAACTGTTGCAATTTCCTTGACTGTGAGTGGAGTATGACAAACCGCAAACTTTGAAAACTGCTCTTGTAAAATAATTTTTCCCCCTCAGTTATATGTATAATTGTATTTTGTTAGCGGCACCTGCGCTGTTGTGACAAAACATCAAATCATTTTGACTTGCAGTGCTCACACAATGCCAAAGGGATGATGCATTGCGGAGGCACTGACTACTTGCATGACATAGAAATTTGATTTTGACACATAGGTGAGCTGTTTTGGGAGAGCTTTTGCAGATGATCAATGGTGTTGTGCAAAATCATCAAAGTTATTTTTGGCAAAAGCACTAAGTGAATGCAAATGAGCCAAAGCAATTGAGAAGGATCTTTGCAGTTGTGACAGTACCGACTATTTGTTTAGGAAAATAACTTGGAGTGAAGCATGTGCGACCAGTTTTGGGATAGATATGTCCTTTTGCTATTGAACTGCACAAATGTAAGTCTGTTTGGCCAAATGAGCTTGCAGTTTTGAAAAGGTCATTTCAGTTTCAAGAAATGTGCTAAACCTATGGAGAAAAATTGTAAAGATTTTTTTTTTTAAAGTCTCTCTATCACAGATTTCCACATACCACACAGGTGGATCTTGTGTGTGCGTGTTCACTGTACTTCCCTTATCTGTCTTCATTTAGTCCATTCGTGAGGAGCAGTGGGAAGTCACGGGGTACCAAATCCAAACCTTGGATCAGTAAGACTCTGGCGGACAAGTGCAGACACAAAAAGTACCCCAAGGACCCATAATTGATCTGTTGACCTTCCTGGTGTATGATTTCAGTGCTGACCGCTAACTATGTGGCCTGTGATAGATTGTAGATGGATGGCTGCTGACCGCCTTTATTCTACACTGTTTGCATGTGAAACTAAAAATAAATAAATCTGATTATCACCTTTATTTAAAAAAAATATTTGTACATGCACTGTACATGTTTAAAATACAAGTTACATAAGTGAGTGGCTTAATTTGCATTTTACACAAATCAATGTCATGTGATTTTAGCGTTTAGGCAGATGAATTGAGCAATAATATCTGATCCTTGCATGAAGATTTGTGATGGAGAGAAATGTGTTTTAAGTGATTCATGCACATCAGTGTTGTAATATGGCACAATCTAAAAATGCAGTTTATATTAAAAATCAAAACTAACACTTCATACCCTGAGTGTAAGTTGCTTTATACATTAGATGGTCAAACAAATGGCAAACTTATTGTGTAGTTCAGGTGCAAACTTATTGTGTAGTTCAGTGTGAGCATTTTAAGTTGCAGGAAGCATTGCTCACACTCTTCAGTCTCAAAATCTAAACTTCATGTTCCTCAGGGCTATAAAAACAAAACAAAAAACAACCTACACCACAGCTCCTCTTTTGTAGGCTCCTGTAGCCTGTGTCGTTTACATATTCCCTGCAGCTGACATTATGCTTGTCACAAGTTCCATGGGAGTTCATACAACAATAGAACAGATACTGACTGTATATTGAACAGATGTGGACAAAATTGTTGGTACCCTTAAATTAAAGAATGAAAAAAGAAAAGCCATCAATGATCACGGTAACTTGTCATTTACATAATTCCTTCCACAGATGTCCAATAGGATTTAGATTAGTGCTCTTCAGAATAGCCCAAGTTCTTTGTTAGCCATTCTTGCATACTGTATTTTTAGCTGCTTGTTTTATGTCATTATCTTTACCACCAGTTATAGCTGAAACGAGCCTCTTCTGTTATGATCTCTGTTTTGTTTTTGTTTGTTTTTTTGGATTTGCTTTGCATTGTTTTGATCTGATTTGGTTGTTACTCAGTGTCTTCTTCATGCCTTCGTTGTGGTTAAATCTTTGTCTGCACCTGTTACCGTCCTCTCAACAGTTCCTCGCATCAATCAATCAATCAGCTCGCTCCAGCTATTATTGTCTGGTTTGGGTGTGCCTCATTGTCTCGTCGGTTTGTTTGTATTTAGGCCCCGTCCACACGAAAGCCAGTTTCAGTTTATCCTCACAAGTTTCTTACTGTTTAAGCCATTCGTCCACATGACGGCGCGGTTTCGGAGCAAGAAACTGATCACTTTTGAAACCGGGCTCTAGAGTGGAAAGATTTCAAAACGCGCCTCGTACGCGTCCGTCTGGACACCATATGCAGGATACTCCTCCAGTGATGACGTAATGGCCGCAGCTTGATGACAACGCATTGTCAGCAGATTGATGACGTTTGCGCCAATTCTCACGTGACTGCGTGCGAACCGTCAGTCTGTCAACAACAATGGCAGAAAGCGCGGAAAGCCGTGTCGTAGTCGTTTTGCACAGCCTCCTTAGCTTGCTTATGCTTTTGCAGGAAAATATTTTGCTTCTTTATTCCCATGTTCAACAAGTGGTGTTGTACTTGAATCACCCGCCATTGTCACTTCTCCTGTGTTCGTCTTTTTCATGTTGTTTTCATACATGCAAAGCCATGTTTGTTTTGTAGATTGCAATAAAGTTAGAAAAAAAGTGTTAGTTTTCTTCGCTGATTCTTCTTCTACGCTTTCCGTTAACTCCCTGTGGCTGCGCTACAGCGCCTCTCCAGACTTGGCATATACATTACAGCCGTTAAACGTCCTCAGCGTCTACTTTTGGACACACGCAAGTCTTGAAATGCTTCTGTGCGTACGAGATTTGTTTGAGGAACGAAGCCGGCTTTGCTTCCATCTGGACGGTGCCTTAGTTTACATTTTCTGATAATTTGCTTTAAGGAGCCACATAAAATGATGTGACAGGCTGGATCTGGCCCGTGGGCCTTGAGTTTGACACCTATAATTTGCCTCATAAGTGTGTTGGACCACAAACTAAAGCAGGTGTCATCAACCTTTCCTGTCAAAAGAGCTATGTTAGGCCAAATAAATCATCAAAAATCAGTTTGGAGCCGCAAAACATTTAAACATTGTGATGAATGAAGCAGTGTGTTATTGTAAGTCTAATGTACTCATTCGAGCTCATTAGAGCCGCACCATAACAGAAAAATATGCAGCATCTAATACTATGAGATTCATATTCTTCTAACTTTCATTTTCCATTTTGGAATAAAAAAAAAAAAGTTTTTTATACTTATATGGTCAATACAGATAATGAAATAAATGGGTGACCACCATCCATCGATCCTCGGTAGCAAGTACAAGCAAAGCAAAAGCAAATAAAGTGAAAATGCTTTGATGTCAAAATGTTCAATAAGGTGGGGAAAATCATTAGTTTTCTAATTAAATGTAGTCCTTTCGTGAATGTTCAAGAATAAATAAAACATTGATTTGTCTGCTGGTATTTGTCTAATTCAACACAAAAACATTTGTGTTGAACAGAATACCAGCACCTTAGGAATAGCATTAGCTACAAAAGTAGCGTCTTATTTCAAGATAGAAGATGAGTTTAGACTAAAGTATAATCTGCCAGATCTTTATTTGTTTGGTTGTTTTTATAATTTTGTGTGTTTGCCTTTGTCTTTGCTACATTGTGGGGCTCATACACGCGTGTTTTTCCAGGTTTAACTACCATTGTGGGGACCGACTTGAAATTGTGGGGACATTTTGGTGGTCCCCACAAATTCAGACCTCTTTTTGAGGGTCAAGACTTGGTTTAGAGTTTAGGTTTGAATTGTGTTATGGTTGAGGTTAGGGCAAGGAATGGGGGTAGGCAATCATTTTTGATGGTTAGAGTTAGGGGAAGGGGCTAGGAAATGCATTATGCCAATGAGATGTCCCCACAATGATACAAAGACAAGTGCATTGTGTTGTTTAAAAAGGTAATATTAAAGCTTTTTCTACATAATGCATGCTTCACCAATGCCCAGATGAGTACGAAGATCCCTGACTGTTTAACTCTGACTGCATTTATCAGCTTTTATCTTCCCTCTATAGTAAAAAACAATTTTCATACTTAATTTTTCATAAATGTTTAGACTTTTATGCCTTTCTGTTAAATTTCTGACATTGTTGCCAATTTTATGAACATATAATAATAATATAATTTTCTGCCTCTCTTACCTTTGCTTGCTTTTTTTTTTTTTTCATGGATACATTACCTTTTTGGACATTTTATGGTCACTTTTTGGACATTTTTAGGTATTTAAAAAAAAACTTTTTCATCTACATTCCGTCTCTTTTTCTGACATCTTAAAATTTCTGACTTTCTGAAAATTATCCATTTTTCGTTAGAAGAATGTGTAATCTAAAAAATGAAAATGAATGTGTAAAAAAATTAATAAATCATCTTCTATTTTTTTTGGGGGGGGGGGGGGTCCACTGGGAGCCACAGGTGAGGGACTAAAGAACCACATGATGCAGACCTGAACTAAAGCAATACCTGATGTTCTTTCTACAAATGTCAGCAAATTTGTATTTATTATTTCTCTTATTTATAAGTTTATCCATCATTCTTTCTTTAATCTGGAACACGTGTACGTATGTTAACAGTAAAATTAGCATGGTCAGTGAGCAACGTTTAAAGAATCTTGTGACATAGAAAGTCACGCACGCTCACTCCACTGTGAAATGACTGAGAGAGGATTGGTTGTTGGTGTGCTGCAGAGGTGTGTCACATAGAGTGACAGGTGTTATGGTGGGAAACGACAGACGTGGCGGGTCTGAAGAGCCCATGTGAAGAGCAAAAAGTGCATGAATACCATATGGTGTAAATGGTGTACAATTACAACATCATGTGAGTGCATGACAAGCAAAAACAACCAAAATGCTGTATTTGCCAAACAAAAATTATATTTGAGCTCAAAATATATTTTTTGCCTTCACCCAAGCCAAACATTTCACTGACTGTAATTGTTTTCAAATCCCCATGGTAACCACAACACACAAACAGCTCATTTCCATCATTACTGGACTGCTTTAAGTTATGAAGAGTCTTTGCTTTCGTATTTTTGCACTGTGTGGCTATTTAAAATAAAACAGAGCAAACAACAAAGGCTTCGTTATTGCTTGAGAACTGGAAATTTATGAACGAACACATCCATCATATTTAACATCAGCTCGTTTTTAGAAACCAACGCTGTTTAATGCAAATGAGTCAGCCATCATCCCACCTCATGTACTGCTGGGCCACTTGTGAGTCTGGCCTTCGTTACTATGACCACCGGGTGTGGTTAATGTATGCAGTGTGTTAGTTCTCATTACCTCATCAAAAAATGGAGTGCCTTTAAAGACAATAAAAGCATTTGAACTATTGAGGCAGCAGCACATAAACTACATGCGATGCATGGACACATCACCAAAGATATGTTGGCTAAACGGGCACTTAAGTGACCCGAATTTTTGTATGTCTTTTTAAGTTGAAAATTGTGTGTGAGTGACCAATTTCACTGTGACACAAAAGACCGACATTTGTCAAAGCAAACACTTCATCCTTGAGAAGCCTGTTATGGAATGGGTGGCTTTTTTTTCTTTTCCCAAAATCACTTTGCTCTGGCATTTTTGTGTCTGGTTTGACATTTATGTCCTAGTTGGCAGAGTGAGGACAACAAAGACGAATGAGAATTTTTTCATGGCAGGCTTACATATGTAATCTAAACAAGGTTTCTTACACTTGTATGTAAAATATATAAATCATAAACTGCGTTGTCACTGCAGAAAATAAGTAAAATGATATTCCAAGCTTCGTTATGGTTCGAGTCCAAAAATTCTGATTTGCTTGACACTTTTCCACACCCACTTTTTTACTATCTGAAAATATATTTTTGACTAATTTATTTCAATTAAATTTCCAGCATTTGCCCTAACGGAGGGCTAACGTCACAAACTATAAGAGTGGTCTTTTCTCAGCTAAACGACGGCAGTGAGGAGTGTAAAGTGCAGGTCATTTTGGTAGAGCTTGGGGCGCAGTGATGTAAAAATGTACTTTTAACGCACTTTAAACACCGGGGTGATTCATGATTGATGTTGAGCCTATCCCTAGACAGTCTGCAGCTGCTAGCAAAGATAGAGTCACATAGAGTGTCTGTGTGTGTGCTTCTCTCTGCATAGGAAAGCAAAATGTGTTATGACTGCCCATCCGTAGCGGCTCTGTGCTGTGTGATTGCCAGTAAGAACACCCACACGCATGCACACATACACACATGCGGTGGGGCTGTTCTTTAGAAGAGATGTTTTTATTTTCAATAGGGGTGTCAAAATTAGTGCATTAATTTTGAGTTAATTTAAAGTTCCTTTAAAGCTACTTTTTTTTCTTTCAATGGCCGATTCATGACCGCCCCTTACTTGGAAAGCCTGTACTGGGGGAATTCCAGTCGCAACACAGCAGACACATCCACGTAACAATTTTGCAGTAATAAATATAATAATAATGCATATATTTGTGGAGACTGGGGTTAAGTTGTGTTTTACAATTTTAAAAATGTGAAGAAGTTCACAAGTTACTTCAGGTTAAAGATGAGATAGCTCTTAAGAAAAGAAAAATGCAATGATCTATCACCGTCTTACAAATGCAATTATGCCATCTAGTGGCAAAAAAATTACCTCAACACTTTTTTTTACAGTACAGTACAACTTTTTAATTTTAACTCAATTTAGTTTGTTTTTTTATGAAATGCATGTATCAATGACTAAAAGATGCAGCCATATTTCTATTAGTTGAACCTTTTTTCCCACTTTTATGTAAACATGAGTATGAAAACTTGGAAAAAAATATTTTATTTTACATTTTGTTGTACATTTAGAACAGTTATAAAATTTGCGATTAATCGTGAGTTAACTAATGAAGTCATGAGATTAATAACGATTTAAAACAAATTTAAAAAGATAATCGCCTGACACATCAAATGAAATCATTACATAATGCTGGCGGCGGGCCGAAAATTCATAAGTCACAATTTGGTAAATTTATTTGTATACTTTTGGTCAGTTCACATGTGTGAGTGTAAGTGTTGAAAATGTCTTGCTCTTTTTGATGATGTCATGTTAGTGGTTGAACAAACATGCAATTTTTGGGGTGTCCTGAAAGTGACCATTTTGGAGTTACAAGATTTTGGCCCGACACCAGCGATAAGATCGTAACTAGATTGATGATTTATGACAAAGCAAAACTTCGGGCTCAATACCATGACGTGAAACAATTCAAACACTCAGTAGTAGTAAATGGTGAACCAGCTAGCATAATCTGTGGTCTTGTCACTTAAGTATAGGCTTTAATGCATTTAATCTGTTGTGAATGCAAGAATATTTGACAGTTGAGCCGTAAACATGAAGCTAACAGCTCCCCTGTTTATGGACCATTTAACTTCCATTCGTTGAATACTGATGACTTGGTTAAGCACTGTCATACACAGTTAATCCTATTAGGTGAATGCTATAAGCCTTGTTAAGCGTTCAGAATGATTACAGCTTGATTACAGCTTGACATGAAATGTTTTAATTAAATTGGGAGTAGGTACCCGAGAAAATCATTCTGTTTAATTAAAGTGACTTAGGAAATATTGAACAGTATAGTACTGTACAGTATAGTTCAATCGCTTCTAACCTCTAGTAGCATGTGATTGCTATACTAAAATCCAAATGAGAGAGTAATAGAAATACTAGTTCAACCCAAAATTAGCAGATGTTATTTTCAGGATGAAACTATAAATGGTCCATTCCAAGTTATCACGGAATGTATTTTTCATTACCCTCTCTATGTTTTCCTTTCTTATCATTCATTCATTCATTCATGCTCCTCTTTTGCAGTAGTCATATTATTGTTACAATTGAGGGGGTTGCAATATGTGCCAGTTATGTTATGTTGGAGACAATCACACACAAAGGAACTTTGCTAAGGACATACAGTTTACAAAATGAGCAACATCAAACCGCCTCTAACGTTTGGAAAAACAATAATTAAAACATTATCTACTGCTCAACACGCAACTGTCATCAGTCTTTCTTAAGTAATGACAACATGAAAGCTATTTCAGAGAAAATGATGAGATTCATTGAATCAGGCAAAAAACTAATTTTTCCCTATATTTGCAAAATTGCCATCTGTGCGTTTTTATTGTTTACCATAAAAAGAAGAAAAGAGCAAAACAACACAAATCTCTTGGAAAGCAGAAGAGAAAACAGAGAAAAACCTGATTACATTAACTGATAAGCCTCCTTTGAAAGTACTGTATGTAGGGTACAGTATTTCCTGTGAAAATGCACTTGGCTTATCTTAACTGTCTGGGAGGTTGCCTTGCCTTGCTTACAATTCTGCTGCGTCACTTTGGAGGTAGAGTGCAATAATGTGTGATTCCACTCTGCTCGACTTTAACCTTATCTGCTCCTTATTGATTCATTCACATACACTATAATTTTTTTAATTTTTTATGTGTCACCCACTAAAATCTTAGTGAGAATGTCTGAAAAGAGAATAACTTCCTTGCTGAAAGCAGATGGTCATCACCAGGAGCAGTCTTACAAAATCATTCATTGCAGGTTCATAAAGCAGAGAATATCTAAATTGTGCCTTAGAATGAAACTGTCCAAAGACAATGTCATAAAATCAAGCCTAGCAGAGAAGTAGATGTGATGTCTGACGATACGTAGTCGGATCAGAGTAGTGGCTAATAGTGATTAGCGAGAGTGGCTGACATCTAGTTCGTCACAGATGTCCCATCTCGTCTTCATCTCTTTCAGGCTTGATTTTTATAACATTGTCTTGGTGATTGTCTGTAAATATATCAGTCTAGAAAGGCTTACAAAATCTTTTGCAAAGCTTCAGAACTCCAGCGAACCATGGAGAGGACATGTAACCATAGTGAACCTTTCTTTTCATTTCATTCATTTTTCATCTTCACAGGAGTGGCCTGCCCACCAAAATTACTCCAAGATCACAGCAAAAACTTGTCCAGTAAGTCACAAAGGCCTCCAACATCTAAGGAGCTTCCTTAGTTGAAGACGCTTTTTCAACTACTAGAAAACAAAATCGGAATCCCCGAGACTTTTGAGAGAGTATTCTATGGACAGACCTGTCGAAAATTTAAATTGTTGTGGTAAAAGTAACAAAGCATTCCATACACAGACATCAGACATGGCTGTGGTATTGTGATGGTCTGGGGCTGTCTTCTTACTTCAGGACCTGGGCGTCTTGCTTTGATGGATGGAACCCTAAATTCTATTACACTCTAGTGGGTTGACATCTGAATGGATAAAAAAAAAAAAAAAGGTAGGTTTTGGAATGGCCTAGTTAAGTACAGGACTTGATTCCAATTGAGATGCATCACCTTAAAAAGGTCGTTCATGCTTGAAAAAACCTCAAATGTTGCTGAAGAAAAAAAATAATTCAAAGAAGAGTGGGACAAAATGTCTCTACAGTCGATGTGTAAGACTCATTGCCAGTTAAAGACAATGCTTGATTTCAGTTGTGATGCTGAGGGTGGCGCAATTAGTTATGTTTTAGAGGTAATTACTTTTTTTCACACAGGAGCAGAGAATTTTTGTTTCCCATTTAAAAAACAAAATATGCTTGTATATGTTTTTATTTTTTTGTTTGACACTTACTGGTTGATTGAAGATACAGTAGCACTTTTATGATGTGTTACCAGCCACTAAACTGTGAGCTCTTTAAGACCTTTGCTGTCTCGACTGATAAAAAGCATTGTTACCCAATTTGTACCACTTACTTATTTAGAACCCCAGAAAATCAATTCAATGTCATAAATTATAATTTAATCTGTCATCCTCCCGCCTGAATATTATCTCCGGTTTGTGGCCTCTTTACATTACCTGCCCTTCATAAATTGAGTTAGCATCGGGGTCCTTGAGAGATTATTTATCTAGCTTTAGCCTAAAGCTGCAATGTGGTGATGAGTTCAGGCGCTCGGGTTATCAATCATGAAAACAACACTGACAATATTTACTGCTAAGGGGACTGCTGTACTCAGCAATGGTTTGTAAAGATGAGACAGATGTAAAACACATAGTTAATAAAATGTGCTGTACATGTAGGCTTCATAAAGCTGTCTCCTACGAATTTAATTATACCCCTGCCTCATATCATGTAATGGGTTATCTATCAAGTGGTATCATAAGCCTCAGTTATAAACTGTCACTTGTGTAATTAATGACGTGAGTGCTCTTGATTATATCGTTTCCTTATGCTGTGTCATCTATGTGTGCGTGTTTAACTTTTGTTACTGCAACTCGATTAGGAGTCCGAAAGGACATCTCTATCACTTTCATTCTTGATTGTAAATAATGTTCAAAATATGCTATAATTATGCTGGAATGGGAGCTATAAAAAAACAAAAAACAATCATACTTGGGCTGGGAAGAGAAAAACAACTCATTGTGAATGGTGCGCTTATTTCTATGGATCTTCCTGGCTATGGTTTGTGATAACTCAACATGGATTGTTAATTATGGGGAGATATTTCCACTTAAGTCTTGATCGGTTTTGGTCACAGATACCTGCTACACTCTTGAGATTTTGTATGCTGCAAGAAGTAAGAAATGAGCAAGCAAAATTCTCTTGGAATCATCCTACCATGGAACCCCTTTCCATTTCCTCCCCTCTGATAGGCGCTATCAGTCATTGCACACCAAAACCACCACGCATACCAACAGTTTTTTCACACTTACCGTTTATTCAGACTCTGTAATATGTCACTGCTGGAATCGGGTGAACTTATAAAACAACCTAGAAGGAGTAGTGGGCACTGGGAAGTGCAAATACTTACTGTTACTGTACTTGAGTAGAATTTTCAGATATCAGTATTTCACTTGAGTAATTATTTTTCTGAAGGCTTTTGACTTTTGTGTCCATTCTGGTCCTACAAAATAGTTGTGTTTCTTATATCAATCTGGCAGAATACTGCATGACGTAAAAACAACAACAAAAAACATTGAGCTGTTTCAATATTGCTTGGTTAATTGAAATCTTGGAGACTTAAAGATACACTGTGCATTAGTGACCTCTAGTGTTGAACTAATAGAATGCAACTATTTTTAAGCACGCACATTATAGTACCTCAGACAAACCACATTTCGCAAGCCTACCACCGATTAGAACCAATTATTATTTGGGGTGAGCGAGCAGGCGGGAGCTAGCATGAGCTAGCATGAGCGGTGAGCAAGAGTTGGCCAGCAAGAACTCACTGGAGCGGCTAACAAGAGCGGCTAGCGGGATAAGATAGCAAACGCTAGTGAGCGCAAAGCAGAGGGACAAAAGCTGTGGGAGGCCGAATCGCGGGACTGAGCGTCGAGCAATGACTACCTGCAGGCCCTGTATAAGGTAACACGGCAAGGTTACACAAACTGCAACCAGTGTTAATTTTGACAATAAATTTTAATTTAGTTTTAGTTATAGTCTTTAGACTCAAATGAATTAAAGTTTTAGTCATAATTTAGTCTTCTGATTGTATTTTAGTTTTAATCCAATTTTAGTTGACGAAAAAAGAGCAATTTTAGTCGACTAAATTGACATCTAGTTGATATTTTCCTTGAGCATACATTTCAACTTTTATACAGAAAATTATAACACACCTATTTGTAACTGTAGTTTAACACGCAATACACATTTAATACAACAGTGTTTTATTAATTGTTTTAATGAAACATGTTGAACTGACAATAATATAAATTCGTTTTTCACCTAAATAAAAAAAGTGCATACATATTAATTAGAGTTTCAAGACTAATTTTACAGCTGCACAATGAATGTAAACATGTTTGAACATTAAAGTGCAGTGAACACTGAACAGTTTCTCAGTGGTTCTTTTCTCTACCTGCGTTTCATTCCTTTTGGTTGGATTGTGTGAATTTTTGTCACTGTGTAGTTTTTATTTTCGTTTGACGAAATTGTCAGTCAATTTTAGTTATCATTATTGTCTCAATGAATGGGTTCTATTTTAGTTTTCGTTTAATTTTTGTCTTAAAAAAAAAATTGTGACGAAAAATATGATGAACATTTTTCGTAGATGAAATTATCACCGGCTGCAACTACCACCAGAGGCTAACTTCCTTCGCAAGGTTTTTCTCCTTCGGGTATCTGTAGCAGAACGATGGTAGCGAAACATGTCAGCCTCCTGTAAGGTGCGGCGCGACCTATGTAATATAATTAGTGATGACTAGACCTACGATTATATATATAAAAAAAGATGTACGTTGATGTGGTAGAACATAGATATATGTATTTTTTTTGCATTTTATTGAAATTAATAATAATTAATAATTGGGTTTTTACAATGACTGAATTATTAGTTTACCACTAGATGATGTTAAATGATACACACTGTCCCTTTAAAGTTGAAAAAACAGGGAACACGCCATGGAGAAACATGAACCGAGGAGGATAATGAAGACGAAATGTAACAGATTCTTATTCCCTAATTTAGGAAAATTATGTTGTCAGCTACAAGATTGATTTGTGGCAAATGCATTGTGTCTTGTGCTGGCCTGAAAAGCCTCTGGTGTTCAAAATTCAAATCTGAAAACAAAAAACATAAACAAGTATAGTGTATTTTTTCAGTGGCTATCATTAACTAATGTATCTATTTGTATTATTCAGTTCACGTTAGCAAAGCTATGGGAAATTGTTTTGAAGGCATAAATGCCTGAGCCAACACTATATATACCTTCCCCCCCCCCCCTTCTTAGTACCAACACTATGTAAATTAATTCAATTTTTGGGGTATGCGTGTTTGCGTGAATACTTTTGCAACCTCTACCTTAAACCTAATGTTTTTTGTATAGTGTTGTCAACAAGTGAGTTATTATTCACGGATAAAGATTCCAATCAATTCAGTCAACACAGGTCTACAAATAATGCCAGGCTGCATTGTGTAACGCTAATGATGAGGCTCAGACGGGAGCTAATATTAGACATGGCTCTACTAATTGACAAGTCCTTTTAGCTTATCTTGCTGTCATGCGTCCTCGTGCGCGTGCGCTCTGGGCTATTAATAATCCAATAGAGCCAAAAACGACGTCACTTCCTCACAGGAGCGTCACAGAGTTGGGATAGAGCAGGCACCGACACACACATTCTCCACTCGGTCGCTGTAGTAACGCGTGGGAAGCGGAGGCAGCGGGCTGAAGCTCTCTTCAACCGATAATTGTAACACCACCTGCCCACACGCTTCATTTTTGGTGGTGAAGTCATGACAGATAGTTATTTTTAATCGCTTTGACATGGTTTGGAAGTACTGAGTACAAAAAGAGCAATACGCAAAAGCTGGAACTTTTTACAGGTGCTTTTCGTGGAAAAAAAGAAGCCTCATTTCCTAGTCAAGTTGGTCGGCGGTTTGGTGGCTTTTGCTGTTCGTTCCGCTTGGAAGCAGGTTGTTGTCGAGGAGGCGGACACCAGAGAAGAGGCGACTCGCTGGCCACCTGACCCTGTGGAAAACAAGACGGCGGCTAATGACACGGCTACTATACCAAGGGGGCGAACTTTGCGCAAGGTTGTTGCTCGGTTAGCTCGTTAAGTTCCCTCGGAAAGTGCAGTTTCATTTGCGTAGGCTAGCCTTGCTTGAGATCTAACCGGGACTGCGCGACGTCCTCCTTGCGCCCACGATGCCAAGCACCGGCGTATTCCTGAGGCAGGAGCCCGTAACGCCTGCGCTCTAACGTGCACCCGGTGTGGCGCCGCGGCCGGGATGAGCACCACCGACCTGGAGCGCATGTCGCTCAGCTCCTCGGCCAACTCGGTGGCCTCGAGTGCTCGAACGCTCTCGGCCAACGTCAAGAAGCTTCACAACGCGCTTAACCTGCTGCTCAACGACTTCGAGAGGGAGCAGTTCATCCACTGCCTCAATGTCTACCACTCCAAGCGCAACGTGTACGACTTGGTGCAGACCCTCAACGTCATCCTCAACGCGCCCAGCAAGCGCCAACTTCTCCCCATGCTGCGGCTTGTCATCCCCCGCTCTGACCAGCTGCTTTTCGAGCAGTACACCTCGGAGGGCCTCTACCTGAAATCGGATTTAGTTGCAAGCAACGGTACCGCCGAGCCCCCGCCGGGCCACTTCCCCAGCGCCAGCCCGACTCCCCCGGCTCACTACTCGCAGGAAAACGCATCCGAGTTCCAGGTGGCGTTGCGCGGCTCACCGGATAGCTTCAGCACCAGCAGCGACGGGACAGCTCCCCTCGTACCGCTGCTCGGAAGGAACTTTATCCACGAGCCACCAGGCGAGCTGCGGCAGGTCACCATGAAGCGGCACAAGAGCAACGAGGGCCTGGGTTTCAGTATCCGAGGTGGTTCGGAGCACGGAGTGGGTATCTACGTTTCTCTGGTGGAACCGGGCAGCCTGGCAGAGAAGGAAGGTCTCCGGATCGGGGACCAGATCATGAAAGTCAACGATAAAGTCTTTGACAAAGTCTCCCATGCTGAAGCAGTTAAGGTAATAGCTTTTTTTTTCTCTCGTTCTCTCAAATGAGTTCATAATTTTGACTAAATGGCCCAACAAGGACAATTTGTTGAAGGTAATTAATTAGGCTGGGGTGGGTGATGAGTTGTTGATGTTATGGGGGATGTCATGCACCCACACAAGTGGATTAGTGTTACTTGGAAACATGTGTGCTTGCTTGGATGTTGGAAAGACAGTTTGTGGCCATCCACCCACCCATCCATCCACCCATCCATCCACCCATCCATCCATCCATCCATCCATCCATCCATCCATCCATCCATCCATCCATCCATCCATCCATCCATCCATCCATCCATCCATCCATCCATATTGTGTACCACTTATCCTGTTTAGGGTCACAGGGAGCTGGAGCCCATCCCAGCTGATTTTGGGTGAAAGGCAGACTAATCGCAGGGTACATTTAGACAACTATCACCAAGTGAGAACTGGTGCTCTATGCTGCTTTCAAAGTCATTAGTGTATGGATACACTATGTGCAAAGCCCATGAAAATCAAGTCTTGGACCACTTGGGCCCAAGTCATTTGTCTATCTATCCATGAGCTTAAAGACAGCCCATTAGCAAATGAGGTGATAAAAGAGTGTGGCTGAATTGTGTGCAGTGTTGCTGATTGATTTAGAAGGAGCCAATGTTAGTAACTTGGCTTCAGTTGTACGGAGTACTGAACCTGTCTCTTATTTTCTTGTATCATCTGTTCCTATGTCTACTTTCCTCCTGTATGACCATTTGTTGTTATTGATTTCATGATTATTACAGTACTGTTTTACATCCATTTAAGCCTGTGGAAAATAGTCTCATAATATGGATTCTGTTTGCTTTATAAGGACTCGGGCCACTTGTTAGCTTGGATTTTCCATCCATTAATTTTCTACAGTGCTTCTTAGGGTCATGTTTGAACTGTAGTCTATCCCAGCAGAGTTTAGGCAAGAGACATGGTACATAATAACAACATACAGTATAACAACCATTCACACTGGCATTCACATCTCCAGAATTAGCAACTTTGAGGCTTCATTTTCCCTACCATGTATTGTATGTTTTTGGAATGTGGAAGGACGCCAGAGTGCAATATTTGGAAAAAAGCCACGCAAGCACAGGGAGAACATTGAAACTCCCGAGCCGTGATCTGAGGTCAGAACGTTTAATCTGTTAGGCAGACGTGTTAACCACTTGCCCTCCATGTTGCCAGGTTAAGATTTTATACAACACAAATGCACTACTATTTTGGACAACGCAAATACAGCACAACCATTTCTTTTTTCGGTGTTCTTGACCTTGCAGGTGTATCTCATACACGTCTCAGCTCATGAGCCGCATGCGGCTCTTTGCCCGTTTTGAAGCGGCTCTTACGGCCCTCTTCAAAGTGAACTTTCACTGAAGTTGACAGCTTTAAATCATCTGCACTGACTAATACGATACTTTAAGAGTAGTTAAACATTTTTTAACATTATGCTTTAGGGCTGGGTTTAAAAAAATCAATATCGATATCGAACCAATATTTCTTTTCATAGCTCAATAATGATTCATAAAACCATGAATAGATACTTTTAATACCACCCCCCACAACCACACATAAATTAATGCGCCTTCTTGCGTCACAGGGAAATTAATTTTCTAAAAAATTAAACCACAGAAATATGCTCGAGGCAGCACGTAACTCGTTATCCGAGCGTTAATTGTTCAAATGTGCCCTTCTGTTATACAGAGTACCCCAGGAGGAGCCTAGTGTTTTTGTCACTCTATTACATAGTGCTGTGGTTGTAATATATTTCAATTATTATTTATTGTTTTGATCAGGTCATGTTCAATAAAACATACATGAATAAAGTAACTGCATTGGATTCAATTTTAAATGTAAATATTCATGTTTTTTTTCACACTAATGCACCAAGTAAGAGCAATAAGTTTCTACTATTTGCAGTATTGGTACTTCTGAGAATGTTTTCCATATAAAAATACAATTAGTACCGCATGAAATCCTTAACTGAATCGAAAATCAATGTGACTCATGAATTGAATCGGGCCCTTCTGAACCAAATCAATTTTGGAAATCTGAATCAATACATAGCCCTATTATGTTTATATTCAAATCAAAATGAAAACAATGATGAGCTGAGAAAGTTATTAAAACATTATTTTTACTCAACAGTGCAACAAATGTAGAACAATAGTGGATATAGTGAACAAAAATTGACCACTCAAGAATAATGATTGCATCTTAAAATGAGAACATTATAATTTTAAATACAAATTATGATTGTACATATGGCGTTAACATCATTGCTACTTGTGAACGTGTATGCTCGAACAATGACACATGATTGGTACTTTGGTCTGGTGTAGTGTTAATTTTGTCAACGAAAACTTAACAAAAATAATTTGGTCAAAGCACATTTTACTAGACTAGACTAGACTAGACTAAACCCATCATTAATAAACAATAACTGAGACTAAATAAGTATACATTTTCGTTGACTAATGAAGACGAGACGAAAATATACTTCACTTAATAAAAACCGGACTAAAATCTGTGGACATTTTAGTTCATGAACAAACATTAGACGCAAATCTGCAGCTAGTGAGTGCAACATGCACAAACATGGGACAGACAGGAGGTGGATTAACGGTCTAAGGATAAGAAAAAAATAATAATTACAGTGATAACGTAACAATCCGGGGCGGCACAGTGGCTGACTGGTTATCCAGCCTGTTTTCATTGTTTCTCTTCACTAACACTAACACCTGATTCATGATCAGGATCGTTATCAGGCTTCTGCAAAGTGTGCTGAATCGCTGATCATTAGATTCAGCTGTGCTGCAGGAGGGAAACATGGAAAACAGGCTAGATAGTGGCTCTCGAGGACCGAACTTGAGCACCCCTGGGTTAACACGTCCGCCTCCAGCGCCCACCGCGACCCTTGTGAGGACAAGCGGTTAGGAAAATGGATGGATGGTCGTAACAATCCAACGCCTATAACTTTCCAACAATAATGTTAATCCGACCGCTAACTAATGGACTAAATTAAAGACTTAAAATGCTAGATTTATAGTCAACTAAAAATGGACTAAATAAAAACTAGGGGTGGGAATCTCTGACATGAGTCCGATTTGATATGTATCTCAATACAAAGGTTGCGATTCGATTGAAAAATGATATCTTTCAGAGCAGAACGGTTCGCTACAGTTTGATTAAGTTTGTGAGCGATACGATTTTCTCTTCGATACGATTAATCATAAAACACCACAAATTCTTACTGTATCTTCAAACATGTTAAAAAAAAACGTCTTCTATATTTTCGTATATTGAATCAATTATTTAAATATGACTGAAAAAATTATTACAGTTTAAGTATTTATTAGTCGTTATTGACAGTTATAATTGTTTTGTTTTTTTAATTCAAAAAAGGATCAGGAAAAGAAAAGGCTGATACTTTAATTTGAAATATTAGTATTTAACCTTTAAAAAGACGTCAACACAATTAAACAAAATATGCGCACAGTGCAAAGTATTTTAGAAACATAAATTTGAGACATGAAACAAACCTAGCCTCCTGATTGAAAAATAAATCTATCAAACACATTTTTACCACTTAATATATATCCAAAAGTTGTTGCCAAAAGTGACCATACCTTTTTAATCCGCAATTTTAGTTTTTCTTTTGCTGTCACATAATTTTTTTATTTTGGTTAATGTACGACATTATTATTATTATTATTTAAAATACATTCTGAGACACAATGACCACATTGTACATTGACAGGTAGCCACAAACAGAAATGAGATGTTCGCGGCGTGCTTTTAGCTTAGCTTAGCTGGTGCTGGTGTGTTAGCTTTGGGACATACCTGTATGAAGTTTGAATCCATGCATTGGATTGTCACGGGAGTTGGAATTGAGGTCACGCGCAGTAACACTGTGTGCGTGTCCGGCGTTGACGGCGGGCCTCCCAAAAAGGTGCGTAATGTGCCGTTGCATTATGTTTACATCATCCGGGGAATGAAGCGTCTATGAGCGGTATTTTGCTGGCTCTCAGTAAACACGGAATTAGCTTGAATAGTGGCGCTACTGAAATGTTAAACAAGTAGAGCACTGCGCAGAGTGCTTGTTCATGTTATAAAAGATGAAAACCATAAAGCCTCACACACGCAATTGATTTATAGCCACGCGATATCCGGTCCACAGCTTTACAGCAATATTGTATCTAAGGATTCCCGATCGATTGAAGACTCTGCTACCGATACGGTCCTTATATGACTCTCCTTGACAAGTGATATCTGGTCGAATCGTTTTTTTCCCCCCACCCCTATTAAAAATGGGACAAGGTTGACTAATGATGATAAAAACTAACAAGCATGATTAAAACTGGACTAAAACTGAGACTAAAATTAAAAATGGCGGAAATTAATACTAGTCTCATGGCTCCACAGCTAGGTATAAAAATTTACGTGGGCAAACTCAGCTCACATTTGAATGCTTTCCACATTAATCACTTGGGTAGAACTTCTCTTGTCAAAATAGTTCAATCTTCGGGATGTATCGCAAAATCATGGATGCCTATCAAATGTGCATTTAGCGCTGTCCTTCTCAAAAATGGTAGCAGGTACCCCTGGGGTGGCACAGTGCGAGGTGCCATGACTCCAGGGAACATGTGTTTTGCTTTTTTGTCGTACTAGAATAAAGTGTAGTTGCACATCCACTACAGTAGGTGGCAGTGTCAGAGAGTGCACAAGGAGTATTAGCTCTTCTGAAACATTTGCTTCCTCCTGGGGGCATAACAAAAATAATTGAAAATCACTGGTTTAGATGGCAGTTTGATCATTGTTTACTTGTTTCTTATTCAGACTTTCTGTTTACTTTAACTTGCAAACCAAAGTGGAGGAGGAAACGGTTGACTCTGATTGGCTACTCTCATGCACATTTCTGCCACGTCTGATTAAGGTTTAGAATCACTCACGACTCTAAGATGGTCAATATCACGAATCTCGAGCATATAATAACCCAGCCCATGTAGTATTGCCCTTTGGAAGGTAATTGACAGGGTCAGGGGGTTATGCTCCATTCAAACAAATTAAACAACCCCCCAAATTTATCTTTTTGTATGTCTCTGTGCGGCCCAGTACCAAATGGCCCACAGACGAGTACGAGGTTGTGGACCACTGAATTAAAGGCAATGTTTTATAATTTGTCTTCTTTTGTAGGCATATGTTAATTGAAGTTTAAGGGTGTCACCATATAAACTCTCACCTAAGATGCCACATTGACTAGTATGTTAGGCATTTAATTGAGGATTTGAAGGCTTCAAATCATCAGCGGCCCTTCAGTTCACTTCATTGCATGAGCTAAAAAGGCATACACACAGAGTTTGTCAAAGCATGGGAAAGAGAGCTAGAGAAGTGAGGGCACGGGATGGGGGTGGTTTATGTGTGTCCATGTGTATGATGTGGCTCCTTCCACACAGTAAACATTGTGGCTCTTGGCCTCTGAATGGTTGGCCACCCTTGATATAAACATTGAACCTCAGTAGCATCTTATGTCAAGTACGTAGATAGCTTGGCACATGGCACTGACACACATTGGTAGGATAATATAGGGTTTAAAAATGTTTAAAAAGAGCATTATAGCAAATGGTTGTGGTAGTGAAACGGCAATTTGTTTAACAATAGTTTGTTTGCATAGCATACTGTATTCAAGCTAGTTAGCTCGTATTAAGCTATTGACATGTTAGCGCATGCCTTATCTACTGTAAAGGCTAGGTTTGTATTAAAAAGGTTTCTTCTTTATTTTTAAAATGAGCTTTAATTTCATGTTTGGTTAAAAATGACAGTGGTTGCTATCATTGTGTCTACAATAGGAACGTGTACTTTGAAATGTTTCTGATAGGACGCAACATTGAATTGTATATTTGAATAGTAAGTATATTATATATACATTTGGGACTATTTATGAAGTCTTAACTACAAAATAAGAAGTAACCATGTGTTACTTAAATGTTGTATACTGTTTTTTATTACAAATTGATTTTTATTTAATTATTTTTAGTTTTCAAGGTGTTCAAGGAAGATGTTTCTGAAACTGTAAAGAAGAATAAAACACACACAAAAAAAAATCTGTATGAAGTGTGGGTGATTGACCAGGATGTAGCTACATCCAATACTTTTACTTTAAGCAACATTGTTTTTTTAAATACTCTGATCAGCCCTAAAGATATAACTTGTTGATGTTGTATCTTCTTTTGTTGAAAATTACTGAGCCCTCAGTATTTGCTGTTATGTCAGCACATTTGATTCACAGATGGGATTTCGAATCATTTAGATTTTCACAAGAAACTGAATTAACGAGTCATGTATGAATAGATTTCAACATACGCTGTTTTCTTCTGGATGGCTGTCTCACTTGCCTCAGTATTCCGTATTCGATATCAATGACCTCTCCTGACTGACTTGTTCTTTCTGTAGGTAAACAATGCCGTGACATTGTCTAAGAAGAGCTAATAGCGCTGTATCAGATATTCGGCTTCACGAAAATAATAATGCACAGTTTGGATTGACATTGTCTGAGACTTTTTACCTTCACGTTTCATATTGTGTTTTTTTTTTTTTTGCAATGGTGAGAATTGCATGGCATAATAATGAGAAATGCTTCTTATATTTCAATGCACGAGAGTAATGGTTTCTGTGCCTGTGCTCCTGTGATAAAGCTGATTTCATTCTGTATAATTCAGCGTACTAATATAACAGAATTGACCGTACACGTTCTGTTCTGCTCATGCAGTTTTCTTCGCATTTATAAAATGGTTTCTCATCTCTGAATCCAAAGCAATTGATTACAGCTGCTTTAAATGCTCTCTTTCCGAGTAAATGAGGTCTCTAAAAAGAATGCATTTTACTTTGTATTTCTCATCAATGCCTGAGATGTATCAGAGATAGGAAAGAGTATGAAGGAGTGTGTAAAGCATTATTCTGCATCTCTATAAATGTAGTCCATGTTCTGAAGTCCCTTTTTTCTGCCAATCCTCGTCTTTGCGTTTGCTCACCGATTATGTAAAATGCGTCAGCATGAAACATTCAACACCCACATACTTCTAACTTTACCTGGCGCTTCAGAGGCTTCCTATTTATTTCAGTATTTGCACCACTGCTACATATCTTACCACACAGTCACAACTGTGTTTGGTCTATTGCTGTCAGGTACAGTATGCAACCATTGTTGTTTTCTTACTGTTGTTATTGGTCTGGCAAGGCTGGCAGCCGGCCAAAAAAGTGGCTCTGTCTGAGATAAAATCTGTCTGGAGGTCATTAATTTTCAAGTTTGCTTATTTTATTTCAAGCAAGTCTGCTACTCTCAACTCTGCACCCCCTGAAGAAAATGTAATAAGTCGATCATGTTGTTGCAGTTGACATTTTAGACTGCAATATGCATAAACAGCTAAACGACAATACCCTGTAGGTTTTCAATCAGGTTTTATTAATAACATCACACTAACACTTGTTTGTGTGATAGACAAGGGTATATGGCTCCAAGAGGTTTCAGCCACTCCGTTTGTGTCATTGTACGTACAATGCCCTTTGTTGTAACAGTCAACAGACAAGCCAGAGGCATTTGGTTCTTGTGCAATAAGTTTGTCTTGAAAGGTAGAAGTGGAGCTACATAGAAGAACAATGTCGACAATGAATGACTCAGTAGAGGGCAACAAAAATGCCTAAAAAATGATAAGTATATTGTTATTGTGTGAAGGCTGAGGAATTTACACATGTTATTCTACACCATTCTTCTTCTTCTTCCTCCTCCTCCATTTTATTCCTCACACTTTTTTGACGCGCTACTCCTTCCACATTTTTCGTACGATTCTCAGTATTCTAACTTCAAAATTTTCCAAAAATTCATGCCATGGGTGCTTGCATTTTTCTTCAGTCCAAAAATTGACGGTTTACCCACAATTACCTGTTTTTCACTCCAAAATTTCCCATTCATTTCCAATGGCGGATTCAACATATTTACATCATTCTCAGTTAAAATTCAAAACATTCAGCTCATTCAATTCACCTTGAGGAGGATTTTGAACATTCCAAATGTACTCACTTACCAATTAAAAAAAAAAAAAAAATCAACAATTTCACCTTTAAAATACCCACAACAAAACAAAAATTAAAATGTTTCCCCCTTGTTTTTCCTCTCATTTCTACAATTGTTTTCAACGATCCAGGCTACTCCAACTTTGAACAGTTCAGCTTATCTCATAACCATAAACTCAACATTTTCACCATTACATTAACCTTGCCAGCAAGCTGAATTCTCACGGTATTTATTCATAAATACTACGAGAACACATTTTGTACTGCTCCCGCTGCAGCCAAACTTTTTTTAATTTTTTTTTAGGTCGGACCAATCAGGCATTGTGTAGCGCAGGACATGCAGCTGTGACGAAACCAGGAAGTGGCAACGCCGTGGGAAACAAACAAACCTAACATAGACGAATGGTTGCTGCAATCAATTCTGTTCTTGCAGAATTACTCACCGTTTACTTGTTGAATGTTGAACACCGTGAGGCGCTGCATGCATTTTTATCTGGTAAAGATGTTTGTGTTTTTTTTTTCCTCCTAAAACGAGACCGAAGACGACATTTTCATCCCTTGCCGTGATCGGTCAAAACAAACATGCACAAGATGCTGCATCGTCCATTCAGCTTGAAATATTGCACAGCAAGTCCCTCCTTTCCCGAACGGATCTGCCGATTCAAGTTCCAGATTTATAATGTGAAGAACTCCCTTGAGTGAATCACAATTATCAATCTGGCTATTGCCAGGTTACCATTACATTACCAGCAAAAAACCCACATATGATCATTCTTTTCTTGTTTTTCCCCTCTAATTTCCACATTTTCCAACCTATTCTCACCATTCCAACTTCAACATATTCCAAAAATGCATGCCAACCAGGCTGCATTAGTTGGCATTAGTATGTGTAATAGTTAGTCAGTTATACTTATTGAACCACTGTGATAAACTGTTTGGATAATGAATGAAATCTATAAATCTTTAAAACAAAAAAAATTATTCTGGACAAGATGAGGAGTTTGCCTGGGATTGAAAGTCAAAGCTAGCAATGGAAGTGCTTACACAGTTTTTACTGAACATCATAATGGCTCCCACAAAACACAAAACTTCTAGGCAGTAGTGCAGTGATACATTTCTCTCTCTCTCTCTCTCTCTCTCTCTCTCTCTCTCTCTCTCTCGCTCTCGCTCTCTCGCTCTCTCTTTGCATAGTTTCCACACTTTAATATTTAAAATTAAATAAACGTAAAGGTCAGACAAAGATAACCTAAGTAAATATAAAGTGTCGTTTTTAAGCGGTGATTTGTTTTATTAAGGGAACAAAATATTGAAAGTTATGTGACCCTGTGTGAAAAAGTACATTCCCCTTTGTCAAATCATGAATTTATTGTGGCTAATCACATTTCTCAATTTCTTTCCACTGACCACAACCTAGCTTGATTACTTCCAGACCCGTTCGATCAAGATTTTGCCTAAATAGAATTTGCCTGACAAAAGTCGTCCAAAAGATCTCAAAAAGCTGCAACAAAATGTCATGATCAAAATAATTTCAAGAACAGATGAAAAAGACATCTATCAGTCTGAAAAGGCTTACAAAATCATTACTTTATGCTACAGGACTCGGGCGAATCATCGTGAGACGATTATTCACAAATTGAGAAAGCACGGGATCGTGGTTAACCTTCCCAGAAGTGGCTGGACTACAGAGAGTACAGCGACACCTCCTCCAGGAGGATACAAAGAAACCTGGGACGAAGCGTATTTGGGTCCTGCATGACTGTATGAATCATACCCCTTAGCAAATTGGTCACGAGTGATGAAATACTAATCACTAATTAAATCAGTAATTAAATCAGCTTGTCTCATTCCACAAACGGCAAACTTAAATTTGATCCCAGTGGATATCACACTTAAGAGCTGCTTCTATAGAACAGTTGTACACTACAAATTGTAACCACAGGAATATACAGTCACACAGGGGATGATTATAAACAGTTGGTTGTCACCTCACTTGCATGTGTATTAAGGCATTTCAAGACTCAAGTTCAACATTTATACTTAAGTGAAACATCAACAAATTCTCTTTATGCAGCAGTTTGTTATTGGCAAACCCACAGAGTAGAACAATAAAACACATCTAGAAATTAAACAAGTGGGAGAGTAAGTACCTTAATGACTAAATGGGCTATAACGCTTTTGTTGCTGATTTAACAATTCAATTAAGAATATTTCTATTATGCTGTTTTATTGTTAAAATTAACAACTGTAAAGAGAGCCACCTCCTGGTGTTCTTAACAAATGATGCTCTTGCATTTGTCGTCCTCTTGACACGCTGTATAATACATGTCGGAGTATATTGTGATTTGGCACATCATGCAGTATTTGTGTGACGGTTCAATACAGTGGAACTGGAGGAACATCAGCCAACAAAAGCTGAGACATAAATTTAATTGATGGATGAATCAGGAAAATTAACAATCAATTAGTCAACCTTGCTTACCTAATATAGTATTGTGACTCTTTGTTTATCATGTCATTTTGACATTTTATCATTTACTCTATTGATTTACATCAACACCTCAGAGACCTGTCATGACTTTAAGTACACCTGGACTAATATAATTGCATTTGCATAGATTGTATGCTTCTTTTGTGACCCTTTCCCAGGCTTTCGCCACATTTTCCATTGTTTTGGGGGTTGCTCGTTTCAGTCTCTTATCGGGTAAAAGCATGCTGCATTTGGAATCGGCCAGTCTTAAACTTCTCATGAAGTCATTTGTTATTTTTCCATTGTGCTATGGGCCATTATCTTGATGCACGATGGAGACTTTGTCAGTCCGTTTGGTTGTATCTTATTATCATTATTATTATTTGATATATAAATTGGCAGACTTTATTTTGAGTTTTCATTTTTGTTGCTGCCATCAATTAAGATAAATGAACCTGTCCCAGAGCAAGCCATGACATTACCTCCACTGAGTTTCACAGATGAGCTGATGTTTTGGATTATGAGCAGATCTTTTCCCCCCTGAAGCTTTACCCTTAACCGTCACTTTGGTAAAGGTTATCTTTGTGTTAGAAGAACATAAAACTCTTCCCTGCTCCACAATTATTAAAGCATGTCCCTGTAATTTTGGGGCAAATTCCAGCCTGGCCTTTGTAATCTTCTTGCTAATGAATGCATTGCAGCTTCTGGTGCGGCCCCTGTTCATTAGTCTTACACAATCAGTAAATTGTGAACATTTCGGTCTTTTACTCTGGAGGTTATTTGCTGATGACTCACACTGAATATATTTGGGGGATTCTGTACTGCTCTAAAAATGTTGCTTTCATCAGCTTTTGCACTTATCATTGATCTGGCCATGTCTTTTCTCGGTGCACCAGTTTCTTCTTCTGGACATTACAACTGGTTATATTGGCTATAACAAATGTTTGTAGTAGCCATGATTGATTTGACATATTTACTTAACATCAGAATTGTTTATTTTCCATCAGCTCTCTGTTTTTCACCCTGATTGGTCCCATTCTCCAATGCTATTTCTCACATTTAAAAAAATTGGTGGCTTCAAATCTTATCTTGTATGTATGCCATGTATCACAACCTACCTTAATATTTAATTTGCTTTATTTAGTGTCTGCTTAGCAAATTAAAAAAAAGTCAGCTCAAGTCGGCACATATTTTAAATATTAAAAGTAGTCTAATTGTTGTGCCTGGACTGTGTATTTTACATTTTTCATTTATTATTATTATTAATGCTGTCAGGCGATTAAAACATTTAATCTGATTAATTACAGGATTTTTAATGAATTAATCTAATTAATCTATTTTAATCTCATATCTTATAAAGGTCCCCAAATAAAGAAATTGAATTTTAGGACATTACAAAATTGTAGTGCATGATTAATCAATTGAATACACCAAGAAAAGAAGATTTGAAACATACATTTTTATTGTTGGAGTGTGCTTCATAAATGAAATTCAAAAGAAAAAGTTTAAGCACATCAACGATTAGGCCCGGCATTATTTGAAAAGATAATATAAACTTCAATTTTGTTCAAAAAAAGTTTTGAACAAAATTTAATCTAAACTTCCACAAGCTGAGGTTTGGTGTATGGATGGCATAAGATGAACTAATTGCATAAATAACACTAATCACATTATAAATAGAAAATAGTTCTAATACATCATCAGTCTTGTATAATATAAATCTGTTAGATATGTCAATTCATTTATCAAAAAGCTATAATTTACTATATGAAAGTGCTAAAGTTGTGCAAAATTAGCAATATCAGCATTAAACTAATTTAATCCATAAAAACAATGTATTCTAAGAAATAAGATGCATAAAACCCATACAGTTCAATTACATTCAAATGTAAAAAACAATAGCTTCATTGAGTAAAGTGCTGTCAGTGTTCATTGTATTTTAAACAAACAATCAATGCAATGCATAAAATAATTACTAACAGTGAATCATCAATATCACCAATCACTTCAGTGATTATTTTATACAACCATTTGAGAAACATGTCAAAGCAAATGCAACCAGACTGTAAAACCATAGGACGGCTAATGCTAGAAACATGACTCACCAACTCGACTTTTCTAATAAATGCGACAGTCAATCGACGCAGTACGGCATTGGCAGTCGGCTCTACAAGTTAACAAGTAGGCATTTAAGGATTCAAAATGAAATATAACTCACAATGGTATGCCCATGGTTAAGAGAAAAGACAGCTTTAATCCTTTTAATTCTTACTATGTTAGCTGTCTGTTTGCAGATATTGCTAGTACTGACCTTTTGGGAGCTGCACACCTCTCACCGCAATTACGGCTGCTCGAGAAGCCACGTGGCTCTAGATGAGTCCAATCGTAATCCGCTTTTCTTACTACAGTCGTACTACAGCTAATCAGTGGAATTTTGCTTATCTGGAGGGAAATCGGTGAAGATAAAAAAACTTATTAATCACAATTTTTTTTTGTACTAATCATGTATTAACGCAGATGAATCACGCTATTAATTTTGACCCCAGATGATCCTTTACATGCAACTAGAGTATTTAATACATGTTTGTTATGACATTCAGAATATTTGTTCTAGTCAAAATATTGGGGTTATTTTTTCCCCATTTTAAATAAAGCAAGTAATTAATTTATTAGAAAAAGAAGAGAATGAGAGTGTGCAGTGGATCAAAAAAAATGTAGAAGACATTCTCATAACATTGAATTCAGAAAAAATTAACACATAATAGGTGCTCTTCAAATTTGGCGGGCGAGCCTTTTTAATTAGGGGATTGATCATGATTAATCAAAATTCTAAAATATGATTAATCTGATTTAAAAATGTAATCGTTTGGTAGCTCAAAAAAAAAAAACTTACTGCAATTTTTTAATCAGCTTAAAAATCTAACTCAACAGATTTTCCTAGATGGTTAGTGTAAGCAGGATATCGTCTTTATTGGCAAAGTATGTAAACACACAAGGAATTTGTATTGGTAGTTGTAGTCACCCAAGTACCGTAGTTCTGTCAGGTCAGCATACCCATATAGCTGCTTCTATGTAAACTCTATCTGTAGCCTCACGCTAAATGCAACCTAACACCCAACCCGTTCCTACTGCGCATGAACAGAAGAACCGTAACAAAAAAAGGTACTATAGCAAAATATACATTTAGGACTTTTGTAATGATTTGTTTAGCCTTGGCTATGACTGCAATCAAAGCCTGATTTCAATGTGGTTTCCTTGATGCTGCTAGCTGATACAACTTTGCAGTGAACAGACAAATGCATTTTTTGCACTCTGGGCTTGTGTTTACATACTCATATTGGTATGTAACTACCACACAGCAGCTGATTCGACAAAATGAAATGATTTGCTTTTGCTCAAGCGCCAACTGAATGTACCGCAAGCGCACTGCACAAATGTCACACCACCAAGAATCATGTCACACAAATTCTCTTTGTTGGCAGCCCACTGATGCTACTACAAGAAATGTTGTAATGAATATTTGTGTGGTGCTTAGACTATGACAATTTTGAATGAAGTAACATTATTAGATGTTGTCCAGTTCTGAACCACTGCAATGTGTTCATACTCACTAGAATTAATATTTTTCTGATGGGTTCATTCCTAACTGAACATTATAATTGTAAAAGCAGAGTTTTTGATACGGTGTCTCGATAAAATAGTATACCCGTCGGAGTAGAATAGACTTCTGTGCATGCGCTTTAGGAAACAACTTGCGCAGTAAGAACATTTTGGGTATTTGGTTGAGTTTAGGGTGAGGCTACAGATAGAGTTCACTATACGGGTATGCTGATCTGACAGAACAACGGCTACCAGAGCCAGTGGTCTTAATGTTGTTGATGGATGATGTAGATCCTGTTTGTGCTCTTCACACGTCAGTATTTTAACATTCCTGAAAGACAGAGTAGCTAAAAATGGGCTTTGCTCAATTTGAATAGGAAGAGTGAAACTATTTTTGTCATTTAGGCGTTTAAATACCGCTTTGGGCTGACGTGATTGAGTGCCGCAGGTTTGATGTTTTGAGCACTGTACAAAGTGTAGACAAAGTGGGGGAAAAACATTAATTTAAAGAACATATATGGCTATATATGAACAGCTTTTAAATCATCTGGTTAGCAGACAGACTTCTGCAAATAATGCCCTGCAGTCAGGTCACAACCTCAGACCTACAGAATGTCCACTCCGCTCGATTTCAAGACAGTTTCTGACCATTTGAATAAATTCAGCATCTATGCAAGCTTACTGTCATCTCAGACAATGAAGTTTGTGAAGAGTAAAAACACACTATGTCTGTGATTGTAAATCCTGTTGATAATATTCTCTGAGACAAAAATTGGGAGGTGGCTGATGGTGAAATGAACATGAAAGCTCTTTTCCAAAATGTAAAAAAAAAAAAGAACAATGAATTGCCTTTGTCTGAACATGTTCAGCCCGAAATGATATTAAATTTAGCTTTTATCTTCTTGTGGAAAATACTTAATCTATTTCATAAGTATACAGTGCAGATGGACATTCTTGTAGTTAGCACACCATTTGCCCAAAATGTGGCATCTGTGGCACTTTTCTGCATGAAAGAGCTTCAAATTTCCATTGGTCTTTTATTGTGACTAGTCCAAGGCTCACCTGTGCAATAATCAAAGCCTTTAAACTTTACAGTATGTCTCACCTGCCAGATACATGGATCATTTCATTAAATGTAACATGCTCACTACAGACAGTATCAAATCAGTGAACCAAGTCTGAGCTATATGAGTCATTTGCATGTGTACTATGAAAGGTATCACATACTTCATGAAAAATGGGAGCAAAATGTGTATCATATTTGAACCATGGTCGAATTCACCCATCATCCATCCAGAGTCACAAAGAAGCTCAATTCTATCATAGCTTACAACAGCAAACAAAGTAAATACAGTATCTTGAAACTAAAAATAATTAATATTGAACAAAAATTCACTGATGCAGTAGGTAACTGAAATAGGTGTCGCTTTTGAATTGTGGTCCAACAGAATTATTACAAAGCAAAAAATGAAATTGGACTGGGCATATTATGATTCCATTTTTAGCTTAATGTGTTATGGAAAACCATTTTATAAGGCAATCACTGCAATCCAACAATGTGTGTAACTCTCAATGCTTCTGCATATGCCGATAACAATTTGGCCCACTCTTGGTGAGCTAACTGCTCCAGCTGTTTCAGGTTTAAGGGGCTCCTTCTCCAGATTGCACGTTTCAGCTTCATCCACAGATGTTCAATCAGATTTTGATCAGGGTCACTAACTGGAAGGGCTTTTGGAAATATTCATATGTTTTGTTCTCAATGTTTTTAGCTGTGTGTTTTGGGGTCATTTATCCTGTTGGAGGACCAATGACTTTTTGCTCCTCGACGGTTGTGAGATTTGTTCATTTTATGTTTCCCGGTAGGTTAGAGTCTTCTTTTCTTTGTATGCTTTATGTTTGCGTCTGCAAACAGAGCTGATGTGACTTACGTTCATAGAGGATTCACCTAGAAGCTTTGCGACTGGTTAAAATGCATTTGGTTAAATTTTACTCTCATCAGGTTTAAGTTATTTCATTGTCCATTGTGGGGGTTTCTATGTTTTTGTCAATGTCAGCTTTTAACAATTGCCGGTTGACTTAACATAACAGTGAAGTATTGTTTAAAATGTAAGCATGCTTAAAAGTGTAAATGTATTAATCTCTTCTGGTTGGTACTGCTGCTATGAGGTGTTCAATATTTGTACTGAGGTAGTAGTTCGAACATCAGCAATTACCAGTGACAGCTGACAGCGTTCCTAATTGCCAAATTAGAGGTGGAGGTGCTGTTGAGGGTTATGGGTGAGTGGAAAACAATGGAAAGAAAAAGAAAATCAATGAAGTGCCATCTATTACAGTGTATTTGTACTTTAAGGTAGGAGAGGCCATTTTTAATCCATACTTTAGTGTAAGAAGATTGGGTTTATTTAACAGTGTTTTGTTTATATTAATTATCCTTGATTTTTGCAAAGATGTAAAATGCTTTCATTTAGTCACCGATTGTTCCCAACGTCTCAACAGCCTTAACTCACTAGCAGAAGCAGCCTGATCAATGAGCTTTTACTGTCTGTCTTACTCCACTCATTTGTCATAATAGTACAGTAAACTGTAAGTTATTCTAAGACAGCCATTGTATACCAACGCTTGGGGTTGTTGAATGAACTGCCCTTGTCTGGCATACATTGTTGAGCTTTTGATTAATAATCATGAAAGGACAGTATCAAATGCGCAGGTGGAAATTAACATGACATTGTGGAAAAAAATGGTGTTAAATAATGCTTTCTTTTCAGTGAATGTGCGTCAGTAAATGAAGATTGATACAGGAGACTTGCCCTGACCTCAGAGGGGTTTAAATGGATAAATTGAGCTTGATGGATATTTCCCATCCTAAACATCACCTGATTATGAGACTGAAGATAGTGTCATGCTTTGAATATTAATGAGGATTTGAAACATTCATTGCTCCAATGGTCTGGTCTATTGCGCTGCCTTACATCACAGGTGTAATTATGAGCTGATGTCAATGGCAAGGTGAGTTATGACACAATACATAAAAAAAATATATATATATATATTTATTTGCCATTATTATTACAACAAATTAGGCCTGTGGCATCGCTGTCAATCATCTGGAGATAACTGTGACGTTAGTGTCATATCTCTCGTTAGGCGCAAACTTCACTTCATCATGGACACATCATGGACACAGTTCACATCCTATCCATGACATTATCCTGCAGCAGCAGAAGAGCTTGTTCCCCGACTGATTTAGTCAGTTTTGCTGCCGGTAACAACAGTTTAGATTAGGAGCGGGCAAATTAAATGAACAACCTGATGTATATCAAAAATGCCTTTTAAAATAAGGACAATTTTACCTGGAAGACATCACATTCTAGCTGTTATTCATATTGTCATTGTTGAAAGCATTAAGGGAGCAAACAAATAAACAATCAAATTATTTGGTCAATTAATCATTTATCAGAATTTAATTCTGGCAAATATCAAAATCAGCACAACACTTTATGTTGGTTAGGCCCTAATTATTGTTATATGTTGCGATGAACTGGGGGAGATGACTGAGCTGAAACGGCTATCAAAGTCTTGATGTCACGGCTTCGCTCCTTGCAGCCGAGTATGGCTGCAAGCAGTAGCTGTAATGGCATCTTGAGTCGACAAATACGTTCCGGGAGTTATTATGAGCTTTCTTTAATGCAAGTTCAAACAGTGTAGCAAAAACATATACACTGTTTATGCTGTACATTCATGCCTCTGAATATATAGTCATTGTTCAGACATGAATTCAATGTGCAATATTGTGCATACATACTATGTATATTAACAGCTTATTCATATGCAAAATTCTGGATGAAACGTACTTCATCAATATGTCATTATACACAGTACCGCTGTCAATGTTATACTTCAATCTTGCACTGATTGTACAAATACTTCTCTAACCTAATTGACTGTCTGTTAAAATAAAAACTTTCATGATCTCTTCTTGGCTGTGTGTCGACCTCCAGTTTGTTTGCTTTAGAATGCATGTTCCTCAAGAGATGTAATGGAAATGAAATTAGTCCTTTGCAAGGCCAAACTGTCGCCATCATAATCTTTACTTAGCAATGTTTTAAGTAACATTTAAACATCCTGAACTGTCATACATGTTTAAAAAGAATTATAGGGTGTAATTATTAAATTACAATTTAGAATAATTTAATATAGTTAAAACTAAAACATAAAAACAAAAAAAAGTGTTTTCAAGATTAATGATGAATGACATTGTCTGTAAAAGGGAAGTCAACCATAAACATTTCTTAACAATATGTTATATGCGACCTCACTACTCTAAACATGACATTGTGATTAATATTACATATGTGGAATATGAAGTAAAATTTAGCTGTTTTTATCCATCTCAGGGGGCGGCCATTTTACCACTTGCTGTCGACTGAAGATGACATCACAGTTGCTCAGGGCTCAGGCAACGACCAATCACAGCTCACCTGTTTTCTGAAGCTGAGCTGTGATTGGTTGTTACCTGAGACCTGAGCAACTGTGATGTCATTGTCACTCGACAGCAAGTGGCAAAATGGCCGCTTTCTGTCAATTGATAAAAATTGCTGGATTTTGCTGCTTAACTCATATTTCACTAACACAATATTAACCAGAATACTGTATTTAGATTAGCGGGGCTGCATAGAACATATTATTGTCAAGAATTTTTCGGGTGGTTGTTAGTTAGGGAGTGCCTGGCCCCTGTCCCTTGTAGAACGCCCGGTCTTGCGCTTAATAGATGAGGTCGGACAGGGAGCGAAATGCCTCAACCTGAGACACCCAGGAGAGCCTGGGCCATCCTCAGAGGCATCGCCGCAACCTGCAGGAGGGGGTATTGAGGCTGCTTGTATCACCCACTTGGCTGGTGTTGAATCTTCAAGTCGCGCCACGTGTCCGAGCAGTTGGAGAGCTTGGTGCCGGGCCGTTGCAGATAGTATCTCGGGGTTCCCGGCTCTGGTGTATACTTCTTCGTTGCTGATGAAGTCATGCCACTTGATGCCGAGGATATACCGGAGACAGTTACGAGGGAAGGTGTCGAGGCCAAGGACTAGGTCCAAGATTCACAGCCATACAGGAGCACAGAACAAAGAGTTCAGGGGACGGAAATTTACATGTGTACTGATTTGGAAGTTCCTCCACACCCTGGATAGCCTGCCAAAAGCACTACGAGCCAGCTGGAGGCGTCTGGAGATCTCGGGCTCGCTTGAACATGAGGAGGTGATTTTGACCCCTAGGTAGAATTAACACATTCCACCTCTTGGGAGTTTGGTAGAAGTACACAGTCGGGGGAATCAAGGAAGTCCGAGAGGCTCTGGAGTTTAGTCTTTACCCAGCTGATGTTTAGACCCAGAGGGGAGGCTTCTTCGGCCGAGAATACAAGTGACGGTGGTTGACTTCTCTTTTATTGCTCGTTTTGGAGTTAAACTCGTCCGTGTAAGGGTTTGATGCAGCTGAGCATATGGTCATCTGTACTGAGCCAGGACAGAAATATGTGTAGTTTACCACTTTATTCCATTTGTGGTTGTATGAAATAGGCTCGTGGAGAAGTATACAGATTTGCTGCGGTGTTATTTATGAGATTTCAATGGCATATTTATTTTTCTAAACATGTCAGTTGAATTTGGCTTCAGACATTTTCAGGCACATTCAAATTTAGATGGTCTATTGTAATAATCAAAAAGTTATTAAAATGTGTTTTTCCCCAAAACCCAGAAATTACCATTGAATGCCCTTTTTCAATAATATATATTATATCATGTGATTTGTGCAATCACAATAATAGGTGGCTGATATGATATATATATATATATATATATATATATATATATATAGACTGCGATTGGCTGGCAACCAGTTCAGGGTGTACCCCGCCTACTACCCGAAGCCAGCTGGGATAGGCTCCAGCACCCCCGCGACCCTTGTGAGGACAAGCGGTTAAGAAAATGGATGGATGGATGGATATATATATTTAAAGACTAGCCTTGTTTTCTTGTGGTTAACATTTTTAGAGACATCCTTCAATATTTATGCACTACTTATCATCTTCTGTGTTACATAGAGCATGAGCCTATCCCAGTGCCAACTTCAGTCAAAAGGCAGACTACACCCTGGAAAGGTCACCAGTCAATCATAGGGTACATTTAGAGACAAATAATCACTCACATTTATACTGTCACCCATGCTGCTTAACATGAAAGTCAGGCGAGTGTAACATTAGTGACCATTAGAAAGACAGGTATAATTATATTAACCTTTGTAATATTAATAGTTTAAAATGTTTTATTTTTAATTTTACTGAGGAATGATGTATGAGGAAAATGTAGCAACCCTCCTACCAAAATGGTGTGCAGTTAATCATTTTCCATTGGCTGAACCATTTTGTGTGCTGATGTGTTGCGTGATGTGAATTTGCTTTCTGTTATTGCATCGATATAGCTTTTTGTTTGCTATGTTTTAAATGAAGAGTTGACAGATTTTCTTGGCTTGTGGAGACATTTGCATTACCTCATATTTCTTCTGTTGGTTTGATTTACAGCAGAACAGATAGCGTTGATATACAGTATAGCTGCTCCCACTAAAACTGCAAAATTATAAATGGTGCAAATGAACGTCACATCAATAAACATTCATTTCAGGTTGTTAATCATTTGAAATTCACATTTTACTTCTCTTTTAAATGATGGCATTTGTGCCTGATCCCTGCCGGCCATGCCACACAGAGGCAATTATCCTGTGAGAAGAGAATGAGTCCAGGGTCTTAGGAGGATTGAAGAGTGAAGGACAGTATGGAAGGCATCACATCATTGCCCTCATGAGGCCTACAGTATATGGCCTGAACCTGCAGCTAATATCTCTAACTTGCCCAACCTCAGACAGTCGCTCGTCAAAGCTCTCTGTTGATTGGTTGACGTTGACAGCTGGAATTTGCGAAGCATTATTTCACATCTGATATTGCCAGGCTCGAGATAAGCTGCTGATTTTGCTGAGATTAGGACAAGATGGTTTGCGTGAAGAATTAAAACCAGATGCGGAAAGATAATTGACTCCAGGTTGAAAGGAAATGACGATTTCATCTTTGGATTGTTTCAAATTGAGGAGGGATGGGATTATCAGATTGTAGTGATGGAGCAGACAAGTGGAAACAGTGAAATTAGAACGATGTGAAGGAGGAGAGCAAGCATTGAGTTGGACTTTTTCATCCGTCCACATGCAATGCTCTGTCAAAATCCAATAGACAATTATCGCAACTGTCCGGTGCCATCCTGTGTGTGCCCTCTGCTGATGTAATCTAAAAAGGTGAGAATTAAGTAAAAGGGTTTAGGCGACGGCTAGCATGGACTAACATTTGAGGCTTTAATAAAACTATTTGAAATAAATTGAACAATTTTGACCTGACATTCAAACACCAACGTAGGATGGGGGTGAATCTCATTCTCCTCCCATTGATTTATATTCCCAGTATAATTTGGCACCAAGCAGCACATGAAGCTAAACCATATTGTAATTTGCAGGAAAGTGTAGGATAATAACACTGGCGAGGCGATAAGAAGTGAGGCGAGAGTGTTTGTCTCTCCCTTATGGTAGTGGGAGGGAAGAAGCCAGAGACATGGAGGTCTTAGTCTTTAATGCAGCACCATTCTCTTGGAGTGCCTCTTTAACATCAAGCTCTAAATACAGACACACAAAAAGATCACACTCATAACTTGCTCCACTGGAGTGTGGATAAGGCGCTGGCCCTCGGCCACAGTGTCAGTGTTTAAATCATTTCTCAACTTGTTTCTTTTGGATGGCCGACATTTTTTTCTACAGGGAAAGAAAACATTTTCAGAATATTCAATATTCAAGAGCTGCTGGGTTGTTGGCTGATGAAACGAGTTAAAATGTTGTATGCAAATTCATAGTTTGTTTGCGTAGCTATAGCAGTGGGAGCCAACTGGATTGTCAATCTGATTGGCAGACACGTTGAGTTTATTTGAGTCTGAATGACAGTAACTTTACTATTTGTACCTGAGGAGCAAAGTGATAATGATTCCAAGTAGAGCTGGGCTATATAGAAAACAATCACGATATCATGATATTGATAACGATAGATATTTAATAAAAAATACAATATAGTATCACTGATTAGTTTTTCTCATTTTACTTACAATGTCAAAGGCTTTTGTGTTCCTTGTTGGTGGTTTTTCACTTCCCTGGTTTGTTGTTCAGTAAGCCACCTAGTGGCAGCTGTCTGGTAGTGATACTGTAAGTAAAAGCTTTTCTGCAGTAATTCAAGTTGCCTACTGTCATTTTTGTTTGCCGTTGTCAATTTAACTATTTGCCTAAAAGAAGATCTGTGACGATAGAAATGATAGCAGAGAAATGGCACGATTAAAAATGTTTTGTGATTATATATCGCCCAGCTCAAATTCCAAGGGCCCATGACTACAGCTACTACTGCTATTACCTTACATTGCTTACCTAGTGCAATTATCACAACAATTTTGACTAAAGAGATGATAGAATAACAAATATTCAGTATTTCCAATGAATATTAAACTTGACTTGACTAGACGTGGTGCAGCCCTTGTTTGCTTCAGTTACACAGATAATAATTTGTTTACATAATAATAAAATAATAAATAACAATATTATACATATTTAAACTGAGCAATGTGACTGCGCAGAATGAGCACATAAGCATATAAGCAAAACAGCCTTAATAAGAAGAAAACAAATGTAAATGCTTGGCAGTGTGACACTGGTGGATTTGATTGATGTCACTTAAGTAGACAGCCAGCACAATATATTGCAGCATAAAGCTAAACTCTAGAAGTTCCAAATACTAGAGATAATGTAGGCTTGGGGAGTTACAGAATACATACTTCATGTATTCAGGATACACACAAAAAAAAGTATTTCGTTACAGTTACAAAAAAAAAAAAAATCAGATTACGGTTTCATTTATATTGGAGATTATTTTGCAGGTTTACATTTTTACTGCGGGCAAAGAGAAGGCACAGTCAAACTTGTTGGCCAAACACCTTTTCAGAATTAAGTGGATAATTGGTCACAATGTAGCTCAAAGGACCGCTGTTGATTGTCCGTCATAAGGATTTTTTTAGGCCAGCTACTAAATGAGACAGGTCACTGGCTGAATACGTGTAGGTTTTAGCACGGTCAGTTTTAAAAGTGACTTAAAGAAAATGGCTGGTGACTGCTTTTTTATCGATCTTATTCACTGCAAGACTCATTCATTTTAAATAACTTTTACAAAGAAACGTGTGGGCTGTCAAACTCAAGGAGCTAGCAGACAAGCAGACTCCATGCCGACTTTTAGCTGGTGTGGAAACGGAAGTGGGTACCCTCAATAATAAGTGTTTTGTTGTTTTTGGAATCATAATAGACTGGTGAACATCTGGTTATTAGCAATGATGAAAAATCAAAACATTCTACACACTGTCTCTTTAAGTATCTCTGCAGAAACGCAAATACTCCTTACGCCCTCATTGGCAATGAGAGCGCCACTGCCACCTACTGTAGTGAATGTGTAATTCTATTTTAGTATGGCAAAAATATTAATAAAAAATGCTCCCTTGGGTCACATGTGCAAGGCACATTGTTTCATTACTAACAGACCCCATGGTATTTAGAAATTATTTCCAGAACAGTGGTGTGTTTATATAAACATGTGAGTCTTCTGTTTTGTAACATGGCGAGACGCTTTTAACTGTTACTAGTGTTGTTGTGGGTTTGCTGATTGCTTTGGCTCAATGTCTCTGTTGAAGTGGACACAGGGGAGAGAAGAGACAGCTGGATTACATGTGGCAGGAGTATGAAAGGCCAAGCCCCCCCAACACACACACACACGCACACCCACGCACACACACACGCACACACACCCCTACACACACACACACACGCACATATCCTTGACTATATTCCTGTTGTGTGATATGGATTGCAAGTGTCTCTCAACATATGCACATACACTCACCTCATTTTATAATGTAGACAGGAGTTGCTTTTAATGCAAGGGCGAGAAAAAAAAGGAATATAAAACTGAGCATAATGGGGATGGCGGCTGGGGGGCAGGTAGACAGAATGCTGGCAGTTATCATGGTTGCTATGGTTTTACAAAATTCCAACAGATGATTAGCTGGACAAGATACTATGACATGATGAGTTATCCAAAATGAATGTACCAGTAACAAGCAACTTTGTATATGTATAAACTAATGCTTAAGGTATTGGCATTAATGCTGGACATCGAAGCTCGAGTAGAGCCGGGACAAATATTAGGTACCTGCTGAATTATTATATTGTATTGCCTTGAGGTTCTGAAAAATGAAGTTCTCCTGGGGCAAAATGTAAGTTCCTGGGTTTGATATTAATATACTGGTTAAAATAGCCCTTTGACAAATTCATAGTAATTTTCATAAAAAGTAAAAAGTTCATGTAATTGAAAAACAGAGAAGTTCAAATTATTTCATACAAAAAAAATCACTCTGGCTAGCTCCCATATTTAAACAAAAAATCGTAATTAAGACTCGTTAGGACTTGGAATCGAATCAAGGAACCGGAATTGAACCAGAATCTTCAAAAGAGCCAAACCCTCATTGTCATAAAAGAGTGCCCTCATTTTTATAATTTTTGGACAGACAACTAAACATGCATTTGTAATCCCTGTAATTTTGGCATGTCATATTCATGCCACGTATTGGCATTTTGCCAAACATTTCTATTTTTATGAATAACAACATGCATATAGGTATTTATGCATTTATGCATGTCAGTGTAATCAGACAGATCTCTTTGCCAAAGATTGTTGTTCTTATGTAGGATCTTAACAGCTAAAAAAGTTATAGATTCCTCCCTAAGTAGAAATTCAGAAATTCGAGATTATCTGATCGCAATGAAACTTTGCTTCACTTACTGATTTTGAAGGTAAAGCTTTGATTATGAGGTTTAGTATATGGTATAATTTAATTTCTGTAAAAAAACGACAAAAAACAAACAAAAACAAAAACAGCATCAGTCAGTTAAGATGATAAGTTAATACTTGTGACTCATGTTATATCCAGAGTTATAGTCACATAAAATTCAGACTTTAAATTAATCCACTTTTTTTTCTCCCAGCATCAACGAGTGCAACTCATAGGAAATGAGAGGAGCCGCTTTGGTGCCGAATTGAGTCAGCTGTGTTCATGACCACAACTTCGCAGATCGCCCTTTTTTAAAATACAGTATGCCGCTGCAATATTACCAACACCCACTGGTGAGCTAACAAGCTTCTCTGCGAGTTACATCACACCGGCTTTGCAACAGTCACAATAAATAGAGCACAGTTTTCAAACTAAAGAAGCATGGTTCGAGAATATGGCAGGGAACCGGAGAACCTGAATTTACCCAAACAAGCTCTGTGCTGCCTCAAAGTAAAAAAAAATCATGTCATAATAAAAAGTCAAAGGGCACTTACATTTGGGCTATTATTATTATTATTATAGTTACTAATTATTTTTTTTAATGATTATTATACGGGATTTGAGAACATGGTCCTACAAGAGACCATGTAAGAGCCTCTTTGAGAGCAATTTCTCCCTTGTAGCCTTTAGTCTCGCTCAAGCAGAAAAGAGCAGATGACGAAGGCCCTGTCCTGTCACAGGCACTAATGGAAGATGGCGAAGGTTAAAGAAAAATATCAAGCCTTGATGTATTGTAACCATGGGTGGGTGTAATATCCAGTCTCTTTTAAAACGCTGCAACTCATATCCACAGAGGCTCAAGCAGAATGGACAGAAATGACAGTTGTCGGGCTGTCTGCTCTTTTGCAGCACCGTGCATTGTGAATTTGGCACCTTTGAGAACATGCAGTCTGGGTGCAGAGCAATAACTCTCGAGGAGTTGAAGGCCTTGGGTTTAGAGTATGAAGGTAATAAAAAATAAGAGCACTTAACTGGTTCTGACAGATGCACCACAGAGACTTTACATCTCCCCAGTACTCAACATGCTCTGTGCCTCTACTTGACGGGTTTTACTTCCACACATAGACATACACGTACAGTGCGCAGGTGTCATGAAAGCTCCCAGCTAAAGTGGATAAACAGTGTCAAAATCTCCACAAGACAACATTAGCAACAATTAATATTGAGCTCCAAATAAAGATGTAGAGACGTGTACAAAATGCACAATAAATCAGTGATCATGTAAATATTGATCTTAGTCATATTGTTGTCAACAGTCAAGCATGTTTTGTTTTGTAATCTTGCCTTCTGAGCTGTGTGTCGCGTACTAAAGGCACCCAAGAGAAGTAGGCCAGGCTTGCAGGCCACGGTTAGTCGATGCGGTCAATATCTGCACTAGGGCACAACATTGACTCCACACTAACCGTCTTGTGTCGGGCCATTAGGATCCACCAGCACAGCCAGGAATGGATTAGGCTGCTGCAATGTAGGCCATAAAATCATCGTCACCTCCCCTCTGCAGGGGTCCAGTCATCAATACTGACAAAGGCTCACATGGTCACAGAGCATGCTGACATCACGGAAAGGACACCTTCAAATGTAACAGTGCATGCACATTGGCCTCACACTCACTCACATGACAACATGATGGGGCTGCGGATTGCGTAGGAGGTCCAGTCAGTGGAGAGTTGTGGTCAAAGTTTAATGAGCTTTTTCGATAATCACTGCTGCCAAACATTGAAAAGGTGGCCATACTGGGGACTGAGAAAGAAAATGAGATAATTGTTTCCAATGATTACATTTGCAACATTATCACGGCATTTTTTGGGGAGCAGAGTGGATCATGTTTTTACAATTATTTTTATTAATAGCACATTTGAACTCTTATCAACAAATTAGAAGCTAACCTCTAGAAAACATGTATCCATTAATTTATTTTCTATACCCGTTGTCCGTATTTGAGTCACAATGAGACAGTCTATCCGAGATGACACTGGACTGGTTGCTAGTCAGTCGCAGCGTAGGATAACATACACTACTTACAAAAAGTGAGGGATATTTGGCTTTCAGGTGAAATATATGTCAAATGTAAAAAGTTCACGTGACAGTGATATCATATCATTAAATTAGGACATTTAGGTAGAAGGATGCACTAGTGATTTTGTCATCTCAAACAATTAATTGAAAGAAAAGATAACAAATATGGGTACACCACAACAACAAAATTCAACGTCTCAATAACTCGTCAAGTCGACTCATTGTCTGCTGAAGCATGGCATCCGAAAGTTTCTGGGGTGCAGAGTTTCGATCCTCTACACGGCGACTTGGCTGATCCCACGGGTTTTCAAAAGGATTCAGGTCTGGAGAAAGTGCAGGCCATTCCGTTTGTGGTTCACCAGTCTCCAACAGCTAACCCTAACCCTGGTGATGCCACCTCCATGAGCTGAGCATTGTCGTTTGTGAATTTTGCCATTCAACTCCTTGTTAGAGAACAGAATCTTGTGCAAAAAGTATGAGAACATTTGACAGTTGTGCATGCAAAAACTTATAGAAGGTCACATTAAGTTCACCTGTAAAGGTTTGAATCCATTTTAGGCTCATCCTGAAATTTCACCTGACAGCAAAATATCCCCAACTTCTTGTGAGTAGTGTAAGACATAAAAAGTGAGTAGACCCTTCCAGGGTTTCCCCTAGAAAATTAGGCCTGGTGTTAAAGAAGCCCACCGGAAGACCCATCATGTTTCTATAAAAACGTTAAAGCTTAACAGGAATTTTTAAAATTATTCTGTGATAAACCATTTATTAACAGTACTCAAGCCTAGAATCTTACAATAAGGCACAATCTTAAAATAACAAACACAAAAAATACTATTCAAATAAATCATGTGAATTGTTTTAACAATTGTGAATGCAAGAACGCAGAATGTAAGTCTATTCACTTAGATTAATCAGACTGGAAACGTCAAAACAAGACTCAAAATAATTAATGTTACTTATAGATTGGATTGGATAGTTAATGCCCAATATTTCAGGTTTCTATTGTGTGCAATGTATTCATTTTTGTATTTCCTATATTTACTATTGCTGCTTAAACAATGCTAATGTTTCCAATGTTGGACTGATAAAGGTTCGTATATTTTAAATATTTATTATATAACTATATAAATGTACACCACATAGCCATTAAAACTACTGTAACCCTCTTAGATAAAATGCATATTTGGTATCTGTAACCGTCAATGGCAGTGACTAAGTTCACATCTAAACCACTGGCAACAAAAGGGAGTACACCCCAAAGTGTCAAAGTTATCTACCGTTATTTTCTAGCACTAATTTATCTCTCTTGGGTATGGAGATGACCAGAGCTTCACAGGATGACAGAATAATTTTCCACTCATCAATGTCGACATCATGGAGCTGCAGATGTTAAGAGACCTTGTGCTCCATGCCAATCAATGACGTCATTGATTGAGCGGTAAATTAAAGATATTACGGCCGATCAGAAAATGTGCTAAAAATATCAGCTGATCAAATCTAATATCACTTTCCCTGTGTTTTCACTGTATCAATATGCATGTTATGTTTCTCAAGTATGACTCAAAAAGGGATTATAAAAGTTATTTATTTTATTATTTTCTTTCTTTGTCCAGTGTTGAGTCTAAGCTCAGAAGTGATTGTTCTGGTGATTTTTTATTTTATTTTATTGCTGCCTTAATTCTGTGTCCCGTTGGAGCCCATATTTCCCCTGCCAGTTGAAGAGGGGCCAAGCTTCAGGGTCATAAAAAAATAGGAGAACAATTTTAACTAACAGAATGAATGTGTCAGCATAAATGCTGAGCTAAGAATGATAACGAGACTCTAAAATGAAAAAGGCTGTTTCAAAATGGTTCACTTAGCAGAGGCATGCATCACCTACACTGCAGTTATATCCTTTCACTGCAATTACAGTTAGTTACTTTTTAAGATGCAGCAGATAGATTACATGTGGAGTCTTTTTTCGGATGAGGGTACAAGTGTTGCAAAATAGGAAAAGAAAACGAGGCATGAGTTCATCACTGCTTGCGACTTTAGAGGCTCTCGTGAACATTTGTGATTGCACGACAGAGGTATTTAACCGCTACTTATGTCCTTATTGTATTAACACTTTAGTATTTTGTCTGTTGTTTTGTCTGAGGTGATATTTAGGATAATAGTGAAATATAGTTATTATATTCTGAGCTTGCCAGAGGCATAATCGAACTAAGCAGCTTGCTTGGGGCCCACTAAATGTAGGAGGAACACATTTACCATAATAAAAGGAGTAAAAGCTTGCGCAGGCACGGACTGTGTTTTAATCTGTATGGCTCGTTAGGAAACAACGCTCTAAACTGTCCATGTGTCAAGTGCTTTTGTAGATTCTCAACTCGTATTGTTTTGCTTTCCTCCTGTTGCATTATTCTACAAGTGCTCCAACCTGTCAACGGAAAAGTCCGCTGCTGAGCTATATGCTTCCTCCGGCTGCTCCAAAATCAGCTCATTAAAAGCTGATGTATTGTACTGGTTTTGCTTTTTTTTTTATTCTAAACCACATGTGAATTGCAATAGGCAAAATTGTATACAGTGCTTTTAGATGACTGGTGCTCTGAAAGAACCAGAAAATAGATTGTTTTTGGAACATTACTAAATCCTGAGTTTTTTACATTTATTATTACTGAGTGACGACTAGAGGTCAAAGTGAAGCAATATTTAAAGAATTTGGAAATGTGACATGCACAAAGCTGAACATAAACCATTACTTTTTTTTACATGCCATATACACAACATACCTCAGCCCTATAAAAGCTCAGATAGTGACACGACGTGGCAGATTTAGGACTCAGAGATAGGAGTTTGAGGCCAAGGCAGATATTTATTAAACAAAAAAAAAAACAAAGGTTATTAAATGTTAAACTAAAGGCGCGCCAAAAGGGAGGATGTCTAAACTACAAACAAAATCACTCCTTAACTAAAACTATACTGTGGCTATACAAAGTTACAAACCAAAGTTCACACAAGAGACAGGACATCAAGGCTGAGGACTGTGACTGGCTCTGACGAAAACACTTAAGCACAAGACATGGGAGACCCAGACCATTTAACACATGAGGATAATGGGAAACAGGTGGACACAATCAGGAATCAGCGTTGACACTGACACCACACAGGAAAGGCAAGTGACCTGAAACGAAAGGAGTCAGAATTTTCAAAATAAAACATGAAATGACAAGCCAACCTCACCGCGGTGTGACAGATAGCAGAAAACACTAGAACAGCGATTCTGAAAGTGTGGTACGCTGGGCTCTCTCTGGTGCTACGTGAACTAATGATTGGATATTGTTGCAAGCCTGCAGTTGCGTTGAAAAGTTTGTTCATAAGTACTGTAATTTCTGATAGCCTGTGAGGTCATGAAGGCAATTTGTGGACGAGTGGGCAGTGAGGAAGGAAGCAGCGAGTAGAGTGTGTGTTGGAGAGATTTCGGTTGCCGTCCCGGGGTATCCGGTACTGGATTTGGTTTGGTATGATTATGGCTAACAGTTATCATTTGTTTTGAAATAAACAAATCGTTGATAGCTCATTGTTTGTCATGGTTCTTTTGTCCAAGCTAAGGCGGCACTACATTAACAATCTACCTAACACGAGGATGAGAGCGAGCCAAGCAGGTGCTCACAGTTGCTACTGTGGGACTCCGATATAACATCCTCGAGCAGCCGGTGAGAAAAATGTATCTCAGCAATATAAAATGTGCTTTTATTTGGAGCGGGAGAGAGGAAGAGCTCAATCCTCACGGTGTGTTTTGTGACCAAGTGCTGAGCAATGAATACAATTAAAGTATCGTATCTCAAACATCATGTCATATCAAAACACACATTGGCAATATTCGGGTTTTGAAAGGCCATGTTAACGTACAAAAAACAAACTATGCTTTTATTCGGGTTTCTCAAAACCTGAATAAGAGCCCTTTTGTAGACCAAATACTTGTTCATATAAACACATTCAGAATACCTCCATTGAACGTGACATTGGTTTGTCTGCACATGCTCTATTTGTAAGTAATCTTGTTCTTCAGAGAACGTCTTGTAATGCGTGGCGCTGTCCCACTCACTAAACGAGCCTGACTTGAATACATTAATTTCTGAGTCGTGTTTTCACGTTGTTTCTACGGCAAAAAAGTCACAGTGTGTATATCTATACAGTGTACACATGTATGTCCGTGAGAAGAAATACTCCACCAGAGGTAAACAAATATGACGAAGCAGCAAATAACCCAATTTTTGGAGCGAGGAGGAAGCAACTTCATTTAGTTTTAGTGACATGAATATAATGTTTATTGACCGTAGAAAGTTACAAGCGGAAATTACGTCAATTTGTGTAATGACGTGCATCGCGGTTGTGATCGAGTTTTCCAATTGGCTCACGCACGCAAACAGGTTATGTTTGAGAAACTGGATTTTTTACCTTAATCCAAATATTGACTGCATGTAGGGATAAGAAACCCACTTCAGTCCCAGCCTGCTAGTCAGTTGACTTTGTCTAGGTTAGTCTGGTAAAATGTATTTCATTTAAAGTGACAGTGTGTAATAAGTGATCACTAGATGTCGCTATATCAAAGCGCACACATTTTGAAGCATGCACACTACGGTGGCTCAGATAGACCACACTTCGCAAGTCTACGGCCAATTCTTATTTTGCGTGAGCGAACGAGCATCTCGGCCAGCGAGTCTGGCGAGCGACGCCGAAAGACTGAGCAAGTTGGACTTAACCGGAGCAGCTAACGAGAGGGGCTAGCGGGAGAAGCTAGTTAAAAAAAAAGAAGTGAGTAAAAGCTTGTGAGAGAAAAGCAGAAGGTGACAAGTGACAGGAGCCCGAATCAATAATGGGAGCAACAGGATTTTTACATTGAATTAATTATTAGTTTAACACAAGATGGCGTTAAAGATTAAACACTGTCACTTTAAATATATGCATGTGATGTTTATTTAATATTGCTTAATTGTATGCAATTATTATTGACTGGCTAATAATGAATTATGACAGGATCCTGATAGCCAGAATTTGTTAGCACCACACTGTCGGGTAACAACTGTCTTTACTGTGTATTAAAGGAGTATGAAATGTGCTATATAAATAAAACTGCCTTGCCTTGGTTTTGCCATTTTTCCTCTTTTTTCCTCTTTTCTTTTACGAGCACCTATTTGTGTGAGAAAGGCTTTTCTTTATCTATGTTTTGTTGTTTTTTGTCGTCCTGGTCCCTCTTGCCATCCAATGAGCTCCCTCAGCCACGTGTGTCTTGTCCAGGCATCTCTCGTTATCTCGTTAGTATGTGCAATTAGTTCCCTGTTTTCTTTCAGTCCTTGTTGGTTCACTGTCCATGTCATGTCCTAGTCACGTCATATTTCCCGGTTTTCTTTGGTTCAAAGTTTTATTTCCTTTTCTGCTTTGTACTTTTAATTAGTGATGGCAAAACGAGGCTTTCTGTAGCTCTGAACCTTATTTGAACCACTGTGTACCCTTGGGTGACCTCTAGTGTCAGTAAGGGGTAATTGTGCATTTGGGTTCATCATCCCCCCCCAAAAAAAATGTGCCGAGCTACTTGTGAAAAATAGATAAATATAACAAAATATAAAATTAAATAATACTAATAAAAAAATTAACCCTAAAATAGCCATTTTTCATGTGGCAATTAGTCAAATGATTGGTAATGCAACTGTTTTTTATGAATTTGTCATTTGTACCTCATCATATAAATTACACCCATGAGGCACAAATAAAAAAAAGAAAATGACATTGAAATTTTGTTTGTCATTCGATTTTGGACGTAGTTGTCCTAACAATTCAGCAATCTGGGAATCTGGTTTCAATAAAGACGATGCATACCATCAACACAATAAAATCTAAAAAAATTAAAAGCGCTGCTGAATCAGACAATGAACACTGAATGTGAGCGTATTTGAGAACGCTTGCTGGATGGCTCCATCAGTCCAAAACAGTGAATGTCAAACAACAAGCCACGGCTATTCGTAACATACAATACGTGTAGAACAGGGACATGATGCGTTTTTTCAGCCAGTTTAAATGCGCCTCGCGCCAAAGTTGCAAAGCTCCGCCTGTCAAACCAAAGCAGCTAACTCGGTCGGAATGAAGCAGTAAAATAGTTTGAACGTCTTCAGTGACGTCAACTGAAGAAAACTCCGGCCCGCTGCTTCACTATATCGAGTTTGAAGCATGCTTCGGAGGTTAGCGTTATAGGTAGCATCACTACCCATCACTGCTGAGCTATTATTAGAACAGACCCACAGGCTACTCATTTTGTCCTGGTGGCACTATTTATTTTTCTTTCTAATGCTAGGTTCACTGAAAACGAGAGTTTGTGAGTGTGACTGGTTGTTTGTTTATATGCAGTATGTCCTGCATGCTTGCCCCGTCCTGTGAAGGGCTCCAGTGCCCCCCTGACCCTGAAGTGGATAAGCGGTGTAGAAAATAGATAAATGGAATTCTCCTGGGTCTCCTGCATGTAGTTTGAAAATTCCGAACATGCAATGTGCTACATTTGCTGAAGAAAGACATTTACAGTGTTGAAGATGATCACATTTATGTTGTTTCTATATACATGCTGGCAAACTTTAGCTTATGACTTTGAAAAGAAATATGTTTTCCTTGAACCATGTCTGATAGCTGTTTGCTGGTAAGACAGGCTGGCAAAATGAAACGACAGATGAATTATACTGATGCATAAAATAAATGATGCTTTACTTGACGTATTTGACTTGCATGACATTGTGAGGTCTATGGAACTATTAGTTTTACTTTTGCACCTAATGTTAAAAGCTCAGAGGATCATAAACAGCTTGTAAGTATTGGTTCATCATAGGAATCCATTATACCCTGGACATAGAGTGATGGCTCTGAAAAGCTAGATTTATGATCTTGATGCTAAAGGTGTCAAATAACAGTCATTTTTTTATGATGTGGTTTTATGAAATACTTCACTATTAAACTAAATCGGAGCAGGGTTGTCATTTGATAGTGATAGTCTGTTTTAAGGCATTTGGTTACATTTCATGATCGGGGAGGTGGGGTACACCCTGGACTCGTCTCCAGCCAATCACAAGGCACATAGAAAAAGCATTTATACTCACATTCACATTAATGGGCAATTAAGAGTTAGCAATGAACCAAGCAAGCACAGGTAGACCATGCCAAACCCAACACGGGAATGTCTGAGTGGAGATTCCAACCCAGAACCTCTTGACTTTGAGTCAGATGTGCTGACCACCTGCGCACACCCTGCTGGCCTCAAGATTAAAATCCCATAGGAAAATATTCAAACTGTCAATAATGATTTTATATTTTATTGTACTGCTACACGATTAAATTGAACATTAATTGGCTTTACTTTGATGGGATGTGGCCATTGTGCTGTTAATTCCAAAGGATGGCATATCCCGTTGAGTCCCATCACTTGAAAACATTTATCTGAAAGCCACCACTGGTGGTGGTGATGTGATGCAAATTTAGAATGTGAGGTTCAATGGAACTCGTAGCTGAAGACTTGATTGCTTATTCTTATTCATTAGTCTGAATGATGGTGTTCTAAAGAATTAAAGTAGGAGATTTTATTTTGTCACAAACATGTAGGGCTCTGTTTGTGTGACCGACTTAAATTCTGTGCAACTGCGTGAATGCGGATTGGACCCAATACTGGTAATTTTGCAGATGAGTGCAGACCAGTGGATCTGCAAGTGAAGGGTACAATTTGCTGCTTGCACATTTGAGCAAAGGAGCCACCTCTTTGACGTTGATTGCCTCCATTTAATTTTATCCATCCATCCAGCAGGTACTCACGGAGGAGGAGGAGGGAGCAAGACAATGCTTTTTTGTCTATTTGTTTCTGCTTTGTTGATTAAGGGACCTTTGAATGGTCATATCATTGGCACTTGTGTAATAAGTCAACATGGTATGAGATAGCTACACTCTTCAATGCTTTGACAAAATACTAAGTAATATTTAATATAATAATAAATAAATCTTATAGCATCACCTCTTTTCTGTAGTATGTTTGAAATAGCAATTCTGCCATAATATGTATTTTTAATTGGTGTTTTAAATCATAAAAGCTCAATATTAAACTAATTACTGACTGTTAGATTACAGAGCTGTTACTTTGCAACAGTATTCAGATTTTTTAAATGTTTATGTTGAAATACAATAGTGAAATAATATGACTAGTTTACTGGTAACTATCTGTCTGTCACTTATGGACGCCCATTCTGCTGACAAATGACGAGAACCTTTAAAAAATAAAAAATAAATAAAAAAGAACTAAGCACTGACTGAAATACCGAAGGACCTCTCACACAACCAAAATTGGAAAGTTAAATTGTACATTTTAACTCCCATGGTGTAATTGTAATGTGAGTTAAATGGTCTGTATAGACAGTGTTATTTCACAGACTTTATCACCTACTCCACAGAGTGTTAGATTGGCTCTGCCATTTACCTGTTCGTCCCCCTTTCCTCCTTGCTTATCACTGGGAAATACTGACAGTCTTGACAGACAAAAGGAGTTTGGGGCCATGAATACATTTTCAGTCTGACTGCGGTCAACATTAACATATAGCCTACTTGAAATGCTTTCTTCAAAAGAGGTGTTGGGTTAAAGTTGAAAACCGTTGTTACATCGGTCGTCATTGACACATAAGCACCTTTCGGCGATGGCGAGTCTTCTTCTTTTCCTTTGGGCTTTCCCTTCAGGGGTCGCCACAGCAAATCAGTTGCCTCTATCTAAGCCTGTCCTCTACCTTCATGTCCTCTTTAACTACATCCACGGCTAATCAATTAACCGGAAGTATAGTATTTTAATTCTTTCAACTGTGCGACCCGCCGCGGCCCAGTCCAAAGTGGCCCACGGCCCGGTACCGGTCCGCGGCCCGGTGGTTGGGAATCACTGGCCTACAGGTTAAGGACTCGCCTTAGGATAATGAGTTCGCGGATTCGATCCCCCGTCATGGTAGACCTTTTAGAAGTCACCTTTTACGAGTGTCTAAGAAGAGTTAAATGTCAACTTCTGTAGTGTTAAGTAACACTGCTTAGTGAGTTAAAAATGTTCTCCCAGTGTGAAATATTTTCACAATTTGAATAGTGTTGTTTTTACACTGGAAAGTGTGGAGCTATATAAACTCTGAAAAAGTGTTGAAATCAACTCTGTGAGAGTCAATTCATCACTGGGCTTTTTGCTGTGCAGTCCATCACTGACAGACGCCCATTTTGTTGAGTGCTAACGGAATGCCCATCTGTCTTTCGGTCCTGAAATAATAGTGACAACACGATGACAAAAGCGTGACTAAAATAAAATGACCAACTGATGGACTGACGATTACAGTTACAGACCATTACGGAAGGATGCCCATGGCGCTGACCTATGATGAATGACGGACCAGCAACATTTTGTAAAATGCCCAGCTCCGACTATTTCCATGATACAACTGTAAAACGTCAGATGACCATTGGGTACGAATCTTAAAAGATTTGCTCACACATTTGAACTATCAACTTCCCACGGGTACATTTGAAAACCTACAAAACACCTTCGTCACACAAATGCACACGCACACACATCATTATCTGCCTCCAAATCTGTGTTTCCCCGTGGCTGCTTGTGCGGCATCTGACCCAGATGGGGTCCTTCCTTCTTTGGGCCCATTAGTGTCAGATACAGCATTTGGTTTTTAGATGGTGGCAGCATCCGTCTGTTTCTATAAAAACCCACCCACATGCACAGCACAGCAGCGTGTGTGCTGCAGGAGGAGGGACGCGGCTAATGGTGGCAGTGACAACTGATAAACGAATGAAATGTTGGCTTGCTGTTAGTGCAGTTTTGTGAGTCTGTGTGTGTGTGTGTGTGAGTGTTACACAGTAGCTGAGCTCCGCATTTGAAATTTGACATTGAACTGAGATTTGATCTTCATGTAATAGATGATTGTTGTTGTTTAGTGTCTTTCCCAAAACTTGTAAGATACCAGCAAAAATATGTTTTAATGTCTGACACAGTCCAGATTTCATCATGCAGTGGAATGAAAATCTTAAGTGAAATGCTCCTGAGGTCATAATCGGAATTCAATCATTCTTTTTTTTTTTTTGTCATATGATCTCACACATATGTTTGTTTCATGATGCTGGTTGACTTTCTACATTTTGCTACAATAAAAGAAACATATTGTGTATTGTCTGTCAAAATGTAAACCAAGTGTAGTTTTACATTATCGGGGACATGGTTTGTCAAAATACCACTCAGATCAAGAATTATATACAGTAGTAAACCCATGTTAATTATTTGTTGGGGAAAAGATCAAGTGACCCCCGCCTTGAATAGCGAAGAAACACATCCAAATTAAGATGAATTAACTTCCACGAACAACACATGCTAAATGTATCTCTTTCCCGACATACAAAGACTTCATCTTATTTCTGTCATGGATTACTACTTTCCTATTAGCTAGAGAGGCATCTTAAAGTGCTATAGAAAGTGCTCAGAGAATGTAAAGAGATGATTTTATCATCAAAAAGTTGAGCCTAAGTTCTTCAGAAATCTTGACTTTGTAACCTGTTTCATATGCCTGGAAGTAAAAGAGACAGCAGATGACATCGATAAATGTGTTGGCCTCTGCTGATGTGTTGTTGCCACCGGAGTTAATTTTCTGCCTTAGTGAGTACAAGAAACATGAAGGCGAACATTGGTGTGCTGTGCTGTGATAAAACACAGAAACACAGCGGGAGGCTTGAGGCGTCGTTTGACAGGATCTGGCTGCCCTGAGGAGGTTGCAGTGCTGCTGCCTTCTCAGAATTCCTAATCCAGGATACAGAGGTGAATGTTAAACAGAGGTAGCATGTGTATTTGACACATTTTGTCTTTTTTTTTTCTTTCCCACTTAGTTATCAGAGATTTGGGAGCCTGAGTGGGAGAAAAGATGGCAAGCCATCTGTGCTCTACTTGTATGTCATGTATGCATGTACGGAAAAAGTTCTGAAATTATTCGTCTTTAGGTGTGTATACTCTACATTTTTATTTCTTGCGGGTTACACCTCCTATACCTCTCCATCAAATGAACCTGAACCTGAATATTTGATCATTTGAAAAAGTCAGGAGAGCTAGTTGAATCAACTTTTTGTTCTGTCAAAATCTAGCTTTTACTTTAACCAAAACAATAATTAAAGGCATACATATATTTTAAAGTAGTATTGTAACACAGCTGGTCTCCGAGCAGCCCATTAAAAAGCTTTATTAGGTATAAACTCAGCTGAAGAATCAGAAATCAGTCATGACGTGGTGCCAATTTGAGAGCATAGTGGCAGTGTCTAATTTTTGTAATTAAATGAGATGGTCAATTACATGACTCAGTACATTTGGTACTGGTTTGCTACCCATTGGAAATGTTTGAAATTGGATGATGCCATGATTAAAAACGCTTAGAAATGCCATGTCCCATTTCGTTATGCGGGACTGATACAAAATTAATGACAGACTTGTGTTAGCTATGATCTTTTGATTTTCAGTATCTTCCATCCATCCATCCATCCATTTTCTTTCCTGCATATTCCAGTCAGAGTCGCAGCCAGACACAGATGGGTAATTGAGCCATGACGTCTTGGACTCAAGTGGATTTGAGTCACTGTTTTGATGATGTGACTTGACTTCCCAGAACTGAGACTTGTCTTTTGGATTTAGGAGTTAAAGATGCGCAGTTTAACTTGATACATAATGACTTGACAGATTGTTTTTATTTTCAAGTTCGCCAGAAAGACAACATGTAAAAGTAATTAGACTTCAATCTAACGTGATGTTATGCGAGCGCACGCTTGAAATAGCACTGTCATGATTGGAGGATTAGCCTGTCAGTCAGTCAAACCCCTCGCTACGGAGATGCATGTCCTCTCAGATCAAACGGCATCATCAAGTTTGTCTGGAGTGTGATGTAAAACAGAAAGCCAGACTGCAATTTTGCTATCTGAAGACCCATTCGCCCGGTAAATATCTATACACTCTAGAAGCTGTCAAGCTGTATTGATTAGTCAACTAGACGATTATCAAATTAATCAACGACAATTTTTAATTTTAGAGTAATCTTTTAAAGCCATTGTTTAACTTAAACTTGTCCAAATCATCTGATTTTAACCTCTGAACAGTAATCTGATTTCTATAGTCCTTCTTGAAAGACAATTTGCAAACATCTGCTTTCCTTCCCTGCAGTGCAAGTTAGCTAGTTGAACCACTATACCACTATAATATACTGTATTACCAATGTCCCTTGTCATTGCCTTTCAAAATAATTATATGTGTGATTAAGAATGTGGATACAGTCTTGCCACTTAATAAACTTAATTAAGTTTGAATATTCATGAACAACAGCTACAGGAAGATGACATTTTATAAGGTTCATAAACATCTTCCCTGGGGCAATAGTCATAGCTCATGCAATTATTTTCACCCAAACAAGAAGACAACTCTGAAAATGTGTTTAACCTTATCTGAACTTTTTTCTTCTTCTTTTTTAAAATAAAAGGGTGTTCCTTTGTAAACTTTTTCTTAGTTTTTTGCTTCTATAATGCAGCTTCTCCCTTCCAATGCGCTGCATGCTACCTTGATTGTTCAGCAGAAAGTGCATCATGCAAACTGTAATGACATTCTTGGCAGAGGATGAACAGATTTATTTGTTACCTGAATCAGTGTGCATGCTTTGGCTGTCCCTGCTGTTTTAGAGGAGACTTTAACCAATGCAGCCCTCTGTGCTTTTTTTCCTGTGGAGTTAAAACGACGAAAAGGTCGCTGTTTTGAGTGTGTTGAATATTTAGTTGGGGTCCATATTTACTTGAAATACAAAACAGGCAACGGTATAATAATATGTAGGTTTACAGTTTGAATCAATACACTCATTGAAAAGCAAATGTGTAGTTTGTATGCTTTACTGGGATTATTGATGTGATGCGGTATGCAACAGCTGAAAAAAAACACGTGCTGCCCCATGCTGTTCTCCATCTGACAGCAAGTTTAGTAAATGGTGCAATGTTAATGCGGAAAGCTGTCCTTGTGAATCGTCTTTTGCTCTGACAAACAATGTTGCCAAATACAAGCAAGTTTTTAGAGGAGTGTAAAATGATGATGATGCTTCTCTCACACACATATTTTGTTTGTGTCCTTGCAACATTTTTGTTAAAAAAAAATATGACCACATGATGATGATCAAATTGTGTTAGTCTTACTTAAAATGTTATATAGTATATAACATAAATAAGCATGGCATACTATACAGCACAGCCCCTCTATTTGTGAATAATGAAAATCTATATGTATAATTGATACACATTATAAATGCTTGAAAATTGCTGGCGTTGGGCCAAAATCTTGTAGCTCCGAAATTGTAGCATTGTAGTCAAGACCAGACTAATCAAGACCATGACATTATTGAGACTAGAGTAGTAGTGAGTATCAAGACCGACAAGACCAAGACTTTTGGAGATCGAGACCAAGACAGTATATGTTAAAGAAAAATCACCCCAAAAAAAAAAAAACTCAATTTACTATTAGACTCTTTCTTTAACATTACCTTTACTGAGTTTGTATTGTATTATGTATTATGTATGTTGATCCAAACGATTTACTGCAGCCGAAGCGAAACGAAATGTGTCCTGTTGGTCACATCTAAAGCTCAACCCATTTACTGTACTACCACGTACATTTTGGGGCTCAACTTAAACCTGACATATGCATTGTTCGTTTTTCTGTTACTGTGCTTATGCAAGCTAACTCAACGTTAGCTAGCTCTAAACATCAGCAAAAAAAATCAAATCAAAAATAAATAGACAACAAAGATACAATAAAGATAAAAGGAAGAAATTAGCTTATTTTCGCTCATTTTAGAATTGGCAATTTGGAAAATACTTTTTGTTTTTTAGACTTTTGGTCAATAATTTACAAAAAGGACACCCACATATGTGGATTGACCAAAAGTATAGAATTGTTTTTTTCCCCCGCCTATGTATATTATGTTTTTTTATTTTTTTTATCGAACCGCAAAATTTCTACAAATTAAAAACAGGTTTGGCTACACTCCAAAAACAACAAACAAACATACATTAAAACATATATTTAAAAAAATCTGTGAATAGGCGAATCCGTGCAGGTCAAATTGTGAGTATGTGGTAGACTGTACACTTGTTTGTAATATTAGATTTCATAGCGGAATCTTAAGGCAAACTTAATTTATTATGATTATGACAATGGTCATTCAGCAATTTGTTCAATAATCTACGTCAAACTAATCGGCCCAGGGCCTTCAGAACCAATATAATATACTGTAATCTAAAAGCAATAAGACTGTTTCTTTAACCAATCAGATTTCAAATTTGCCTCACAAAAATGTCCTCAGCTGTTTTTCCTCCCTCCGATTAGTTGGTCAAAGCAAAATTCATAATTCTGACAGATTTGTAGCAATCTTGACATATTAATGCATTTTAATTATCAGCATCTCTGATGAGTGTGGTGTGTTTTATTATATTGTGTTTGTTTGTTTTGTTTTGATTCTCCAGACAATGTATGTGGCACAGTTGCATACTGTTAATTTGCAGTCTGATAATGGTGGTGTTAAGAGGTGGATTAAGTCGGATAATTTCCCACTGAAGGCTCAGTTACCAAATACACCGTCCCCCTCGGCATCATAATGCTGTATAGGCCTACATTTTTGTCGTCACTCCTTTTGTGGTACCGTTTAAAATAAGTGTCAATAAAACGACAATCAATAATTAAAACAGCATTATTTAATCCTTAGACACTTTTTGAGGTTTTGTGAGATATGCTGAAGTCTCGCTGAGAGCGCCGCATTTTTATATGAATTGATATCTTATTTTTCTTCTTTGGATTCATTTGTTGACAAGTTCAAAGTATGATGCATATCCACTATGTATAAAATTACAAATCTGCTTCAGATCCTTTTCTGTAACAAAATAGAAAGAGTTGTTCACCACCCTGCAATTAGACCAAACACGCTTACTCATTAAGCTATGACTGCCAATGTATGGTTTCATTTAGAAAATAGCTGGGCTAATATTTTATATATATATATATAAATATATATATTTTTTTAAGCTTGCCTGTGACAAGTTCTAATCCACACTGCCCTAATTTCTCCTTGTACAGAGCTGAAATTGAATTGTGGTAAACATCATCGATTCATGGAGTGAAAAAATACTACAACCAATTGATTTTTACATTTATTTTGCTCTGGAGATATGAAAAGCTTACATATCAGAAAATGTCCCTTTAGCTCCAAAACTCTGGCAGGGTCACCTGAGTTCTGTCTGTGATTGATAGCAGAGTAGTTTCAGTTGTATATACTGTCGAGTCTCGTGTGTGCTTAAAAATGTGTGTGCTTTGAGAAGCTTGAGAGAACACATAGTACGATGGCACATAGTGAGGTGACCAGAGTTTGTCTCACTTCTCCCTGAGGCCAAATACATGACCACCTCTACTGACAACCACCTGTAAAATAAATATATTAGCATCGTTAAATTTTTGTAGCTCCTTCAAGCGCATTCAAAATGGTTCCCAAAGGGTTCCTTTTATTCATTTTCAAATACAAGACACAATATGGCCCTCACACCAGCTATTCAGTAGGCATTTGAGTTATTATTTATTAAACATTGTACATCTAGATTAGCTTGCATGCCTAGCAAATCTTAAAATTTAACATTTGGTAGCACGTGGCTCTCTGTCTTGCGGCAGGGGGCAACAACTGTGTGGCAATTTTTAATTAAAAACCACAGCAGTATCACTTGCAAAATATGCAACTCTGTCCTCAAATATAACAAAAGCACACGCACATCTGGAAAGGCATCCGCTAACGCTAGCTGATGAGCAGTGTTAAATCCTTACTTAATCTGTCCGCAAATTCAATGTAAACTCTCCTTTTGACAGTAAAAAGACAGACAATATAATGTTGTGGTTGATTAATGTAAAAATGAACAGTTCATGTCGCCAAAGAAAAACATCCAACTATCATTTCTCTTAACTACCAGACATTATCGGGCAGGCAGTTGACATACACTTGCTCTTCCACTGCACGTCGTCCAAACTGTAGTGGATAGAGTAAAAGTTTTAATTATTCAGGAAATACAGTATGTTTTGCTAAAAAATATAATAACACATTGGTAACTTTTGACATGCCTACTCTAGAATATTTATAGTCACTACAGGACTAATGGATTCCTAACCTATTGCGGTCAGGAAGAGATCATTGTCTCCTTTCATTATCTTGGTTATTTTCAAGCCAGCAGGTGATATCAACATAGTTAAAATGGCTAAGCGTTATTTTATGACCTGCTGGTTAAATCACTGTAATGTTAAAACATTGTAATGTTTTCTTTTTAACTATCTTCCATTATGCTTCTCGTTCAAGAGTTTTGGGGAATCCCATAAGTGTGACATTTTCATGTTCATCACATTTGTATGGATTTCCTCTCCTCACATATTCTAAAGAAAATTGGTTCATCGAAGACTCCAAAATAGTTGTTTGTTTATACGTGCCCAGTGATTGACTGCCAATCAACTTAGCCCAATGTCAGCTGGAATTGGCTCTAGCTCACCCGTAGCCCTAAAGAACATAAACACTATATTAAATGAATAAGATGGATCTCCAGCTGGTGCCAGAAGTGTCTGCCCATCAAACACACACAATACTGGTCAAAAATCTGGACAAGGTTTCTTATTCAATCGATGTAAATGAAAGTGGGCCCAGTAGTGTACTATGTAACAGAACCTATTGCCATTATTCTTCAGGCAAACTGAGGAAAATGCACATCACGTTACTTACTTATGTTAAAAATGCTGACAACACTGAATTTGAATTGAATTGGTCAAGATGATGATGTAATCAATCTCACTGATAAACAAAGGTGAAAATCTGGTCGGCAATTAGGTTGTGTTATTATGCAGAAACCCTCATCTGATGATAATGTGAGCAATATGCATTTTTGTTTAATGTTGGACTGAAAAAAAGTTGTGTTGTTTTTTGGCCACAGATTATTCCATTTTAAACATCAGTTTTATTTTTGCTGGCTGATCTTGAATGGCTTTTTGGACACATTTTTAAGAAGAATAGTACAAAAGAAACACATGGATGGCACATTCTACTACAATAGCTCCCTAGCAGCTACAGACCGACTCAACTAAACGCCTTTTGCATTGCAACTATTTTTAGCTCAGTGTACACTGGTATGATCTATCATTCTGAACTATGAGGGAAAAAAGCTTTTGAACCCTTCACTTCCCGAATACTAAGTACTAATCTAACAACACAGGCGGTAGTGCATAGCATGCCCCAAGCATAAGAAAGAGAACTTGACTAATTATAGCATCTTGCTTTTCCTAAATTTTCACTGATGAGCGCACATGATTCAAGGGAGTTAATCATTTTTTTCTCACGTCCTGTAATCAGGCAGAATTTTTCTTTTAACTATTATACAATAGTTAATGTATTGGTGTGGATGTGAAAGTTAATTTGCAGAACTGCCAACCTTGGAGGAAAACATGTATTGGTATTAGTGTTGGAGTATACCCTATTAGCAAACTAGTGTAATATATTCATCAAGTCAGATAAGTAACAATAGTTGTCGTAAAATCTCGTATTGACAGTTCCTGTGAATAAATATTGTGCGTGCTAATGTAATTGTGCGAAACCTGCAGCCAATTGGAGCGTCTATTAGCATCTGTTTCCATTTCCCACAACCATCCATTAAAACTGCTCATTTGCTTGTAGATGCATTGAGGTACCGTACTTTTGTATTCGGACTTCTATTGAAGCCATCGAAAAAGTGTCTGAGGTATTATGCTAATGATAGCATAATTACCACATCTCCCTTCAGGGAGCCTTAGTATAGGATACACATAACTCAGTGAGTTAACGGCACATTCAACGAGTAATAAGGAGTGGATGCTTTAGAGTCACCACTATGTTTGCAGATTTAACAACGACTGGCAACATCCTAGTTAATTAAGCTGGCATGCTAAATTTGGAAGCAAACGCCAAACTATGTCACAGAGTCAAAAAACATTTCAGTGTAATATGTTGCTCAAAAGTACGTACGAGAATATTTTAGTCTCAAAATTTTAAATAGCAATCTCTGAAACACTAAAAACCAAATCAAGTAGATTTTAATTAATGTATTAGTTAAAAGATTTCCTGAAATGAGCTTTGCAGCAATGACACATACCATCCTCTGGACACTCTTTACTGTATCAAAATCATTTTTCACAAAACTGTAGCTTGTTGTAGAGTTACAGGCTCCACTAGGAAGGTCTACTGTTAGCCTAGCATCAAACAAGCGGATTTTGGTGGGCGTAGCCAAGGCTCGCCTGACTTCCGCGTGCTTCTGACTACAAAATGAGTTGGGCGTGGCCAAGTCTCGTCTTTCTCATGTGCTCCTGTTTACAAAGTCTGCATCTGAAGAAATACATGCTTTTGCTTGCTTTAGTTTCACTAGGTGATCACCAAATGTCACCTTTATGTACAATATGTCATTGCAATAGATATAATTATATTATCCGCTGTTTAATGACAGTTGTTAAATCTATTTTTAAGTTTTTGGCCCAATTCAAACCCTTTTTTTTTTCAGTTGCACTCTTTCAGTCTCCACAAGTAAATTGGACGAGTAGTAGTAGTAGTAGTACAGCTCAATGTAGTGTATGTATTAGTGTTACTTTTACTTGTATCTGAACACCTGGTGATTGCCTCGGGCCAAAATGTCATCACCTACGTCATTGCACCCAAGTTAGGCTAGATGTGATGTGAGTTGACAAAAATGGCTCCATTTCAATTCGATCCTGAGTCCAACCCAGACAGCGAGGCACCAGAAGAAGAAGCAGAAGGAACCCGACGGCTACAGCAGGACGTATCTGAATGGTTAGTTGGCAATTGTGTTTGTCTTTTATTTAAATTTTATTTTAGGATTGTTACATTAGCTATTCATAGCTGTGTAGCTGGCGTTTCTCTGTTGTTATGACATGTAAAAGCTGCAAATTCATCCCTAATCAAGTGCATCCACTTCTAATACAAAACTAAGTGAAAACTATTAAAATGGTGAATGCCAATGGGTCTTGAGAATATATTGGGATTTTCTAACAAATTTCCATGTGACCTAACCAGTACTGTGCTATTTAATTTACCTTGTGCTTTTTGTAAGGTGCCTCTGTTGGAACTGTGCCACTATGCTAACAGAAGCAGAAAACATTTGTTGTCGGGAGATTCCAAAGGTAACGTTCCACTACCATTCTGAATACTAAAAATTCCTATTTGCTAATCACACAATATTATACTTACCATTAAAAAAAACTACCGTATTAGGTTATGAGGAGACTTCAAGAAGTTGATGGAGAGTTGAGGTACATGGTTGACCATCCAGGATTGGAGCCTGTCTGCCTGAATGTCTACTCACTGCAGAGTGCCCTGCAGATTTACAGAGCAGATTACGGGCCACTGCGCTATAGAAAAATTCACCGGTAAAATATGGTTTGAGAGGGATTTCATTTTATTATGAACAAACTCACAAGCTCTAAGTAAAAATAAATCAGATATTCATAACAGAAATGATTGAAATTAAAGTAAACCATGAGACAAACACACTGAAAAATTCAACTTTGAAATGTATTATAGTATATAGGTATCTAGCATATCGTTCTTTTGTCAACTGAGGCTGGGGACTCCATTACACCGGGTTTAAACTGCCCCCCTGTCTGAACTTTGACACATAGCTGGAAACAACCTTGTCCTTGTCGGGCCTCTCATGCTGGGCTGGAACAGGGATGGCCAACATTGTGTCAATGTATGGTCCGGCATTGGCAAAGACTTCTTGTGAGGTCCATCAAGTCTGCTACATAGCCTGTAACATACAACAAGGACAAATATCTTTGGTTGAACTGTGTGTATTTTCATGTTATTGCGTCTTTGTACATATTTTATGTAAAATATAGGGACAAATACTTTTAAAACCCAAAACAAATGTTTGAATTTAATAAAGTCTTACCAAGCGTTGACTGTGTCTTGAGAGGTTTGGCTCTGCACTCACAATGAATTGCTTTTGGAAAGGACAGTTTGTAGCGAGGCACACCTTCCAGTTGTCGCTCAGCATTTTCATTGTAATGCATTGCAGCAAGATATAGTCTGAAATATTAGGAAAATGTGTGACTAATAGTAATGTACACTCTAAAAACAGTCTGGTCAAAAGTAAACCAATTAGACTGATCCACTTTATGGGTCAATTTGACCCAACTTTCTGGGTTGTTTTATATCAAATCATCCAATTTTTTGGACCCAAGTAAGGGATCTGAGCAATATTTATGAGTTGTTTTACACTAAAAGACACAAGAATAGAGGATCAGTCCATTTTTGACCCACAGTTTGTTTACTTTCGACGCAACTGTTTTTAGACTGCATACAATTGGAATCATAGCAAGTGTCAAATATACATGTTTTTATTTATTTATTTTTTACCTGCAAAGCATTCCAATTAAGGGTAAGACAAAATTTTTGGGGGCAAAACGAATGATGACGGCATGAAAAGATTCCAAGGATGAAGTCTGCTCATGAGGACTTAGTTTTACAACATCCTTCAGCTACGAACGAAATGGGAAGATCATTTTAGAAAACAATATGATCTAAGGTGAAATCCAATGTAGATGTGCAGTTGTCTGTGTTGGTGAAATACCTGCTTATAGCCATTTGTACTTGTCTGTTGTCTTGCGGATCTCATACTCACAAATTGGATAGAGAGGCTCCTCGTGTGTATGAATGTCTCACACGTGGTTCAGAATCGCTTTCCGCCTGGCAATTCTCTCCGGACCTGATGTACAGGAAGCTGCAGTCCAGTAAATGTGGTTGTTGATGCTCTTTATCCACTGCTTGAGTTTTTCGCAGCCCTTTGTCTTGTTGATCGCATCCAGTTTCTTTGCAATTTCTATAGTGAGAGTGAGATACAATCCATTTAGTAAAAGTGCGTGCGGTGGCTGTGGCCAACACTGGCCACTACGTGCCACCGCCATTGTTTCAGTCATTGGTTTGTCATTTTTAAGAATGGCTACTGTTGTATGTTTTGCAATATTCAATTTAGAAAAAACAAACAAAAAACATTTGAGAGTATTGTTTGAGCTACTTTGATACAAATGCCCAAAGGAAAGGGAAACATGGGGCGTTTATGTCACAACTTTGGGGACTTAGGCTGTGGTAAGGCATATTTATAATCAAAAACCTAAAAAAAAGTAATTGAAACATTTCAGGGGACCTTTAAAAAGTATTCAATATAATTGTATTTATGATTGTGTGGCAATTATTTGATTAAAATTTAAATAATATTGTTTGGGAATAAAATCCACTCATTAAATTTAAATAGAACATAAGCACCCTGTTTATTTAATTCCAAGCAAAAAGAATATTGCGTGAATTCAAGTTAATGTAATCAAGCAGTTTTCAATTGAAAACCAGTGCGGAAGTGCAATGCAAGCCCGCAAAATCACAAACTGGCATTTGTGTGGTTCTTTGACAAAGAGAAGTTTGCAGTAAATTCAATGTTGGTCAGACTCTGGGTGGTGAAGTGGTACCGTAACTTGCAGTTTGCTTCCCCGCCCGGGAGACCATGTTTGTGTGTGTGCATGTTTGAGTGAGTGAGTGGGAAAAACAAACAAACAAAAAAATTATATAGATGATTAGTCCTCAATTATATATCACTGGTATGTGTAATTAAAGTATTTTTTATAAGCACTATTTACACATTTAGAATGTATATGTTTTTCATATCAGCTCAAAAATTTTGTTAGGTTTTAATTAATTCCTTTTGGTTCTCTATTCAAAGCTACTCACATTAAATGTGTAATATTAAATGTCTCCTTTAATTAATATTTATTCAATACCAAGCATAGTGAAATTTAATTAATAATATTGCTTATAATCTATTGCCTCATTTTAAATGAGTTGATCTGGTGCTTTTTTTATTACAGTGAATAAAAAAGGAAGACTACTTGTGGAATTGTTTCTAAAGTATGAAAGTGGTCTACAAGTCAGGCCTATAGATTCCACAATATGAAACAGATGCTTATGTAAAGCAAATATGCAATGAGCCATTTAAACACAATTGTAATGTACATTTTCTTTGTTGTACAGTATGTACTTCTTTATCCCCAACTACTTGCAGCCAGTGTAAATGGCAGTGAAACAGTTGTGGCATCTGGAGGTGGCATTGTAAATCACAGCTGCTGAGGGACATGGCATTCAATCGAGGCACGTGGGGCGCAATAGGAGGCCAGTTTGATTAATGGGATACTGTACTATAACAAGTGGGGGTTAAATTAATCTATTGCCCCGTCAGCATATACGAGTTTTTTTTCTCTCTTTGAACAATTTGACTGAGTTCAGTGTCGGGGTTGAGGACACTGTCGTTTCTGTGGTTTACAGCAGTGTACAGCCGGCAATAGTTACCGCTGCCAAAATGGGCTATTTTCACTTTTGTTTTGTGTGTAACCTTTACACCTTTACATGCCTCTATTTTATTCTGTTACAAAGGTGTTGTTCTTTTAATGGAATACTTGGTAAAAAAAAAAAAAAATGGTAAAAGAGAATACATTGTATCCGTCAAACTTAATATATCAGATTTCAATGCAAGGTCAGAAGCCACATTGTGAAACCAAATTGGACCTGCACCGTATTGTTCAATCAGACAAGGCTGTAGTCATAGAAAAGGATGAAGAAGTAAAAGATGTCATGTTTTCATCCAGCTCCAGAATTATTTTTGGAAGGGAAACAACAGAATGCTACTACAATACCACAGTTGCTCATTAAATTTTGTAGCGTTTTTTTTAAAAGTGTATTTTTGGTAGATTTTTCACAAGCATATTGCATTTTTGTATATATTCGTATTGTTCCATCCATCCATCATCTACCGCTTATCCGGGGTCGGGTTGCGGGGGCAGCAGCTTTAGCAGGGAAGCCCAGACTTCCCTCTCCTCAGCCACTTCAGCCAGCTCCTCCGACGGGATCCCAAGGCGTTCCCAGGCCAGCCGAGAGACATAGTCTCTCCAGCGTGTCCTGGGTCGTCCCCGGGGCCTCCCGCCGGTGGGACATGCCCGGAACACCTCTCCAGGGAGGTGTCCTGGAGGCATCCGAACCAGATGCCCGAGCCACCTCAACTTGTTCCTCTCAACGCGGAAAAGTAGCGGCTCGATGACCGAGCTTCTCACCCTATCTCTAAGGGAGAGCCCGGATACCCTGCGGAGGAAACTCATTTCGGCTGCTTCTATCCGGAATCTATTCGTATTGTTAATTTAAAACAACATAACTAAATGCAAATAAACACAGAGAAAGTCTCATGAAATGGTTTTCTTTGACGTGAAGAAAAGAAGCGATCAATTCATGACTCCGTTTAAATTCACTCGCATTGTTTTGCTCGCTTGCGATGTGTGTCTGTGCAGGTGTTCCAGCACATTAATTCAATTTAATTAGAGAAACAGAGAAGGATGGATAGATTGGGGGAATTTGAGGATTAGAGGAGATGAGCATTGTGGATGTTTTTTTTCTCTGGCTAATCCCTGTGATTGATGTCTTGACTCCATTAAGTCTCTGTGTTGGCTGCCTTGTCATTTACTCAATAATCCTTCCGAGTGTTTACTTAATTTGGGTTCCAAACAGCTTTTTAATATCCAACCAGTGCACACGTGTATGCTCAAACATCTGACAAAACATTCTCGATAAAGAGTTGTAAAACTATTTGGCTCTAGCTAGCTGCGCTGTTGTATAGTTAGCATTTCTTTAGTAGGTAAAGAAAAAGTGTTTAAAGAGGTGGTTGGTTGGTTTTATCCCTGGTTTATCTCTTAGGACATTCCGGTGCTCACGAAAATGTTTACAAAAGTGTGTGAGGTTGCAGAGGAGTTGCGGTCTCGCTGTTTTTCTTCTTTTTTTTCATAAACTCTTGTTTCCCTGCCATTCTCACTATACACATTTGAATGCCGGCCAGATGAGTTGTGCATAGTACATTTCTACCTGGATTTGCCGTACGTTTAAGCTGATATCATTTTGTTCAGCACTGAGACTGAATTAACAGGGCCACTACTTTTTGCTGCCAAGTATAACACTTACTTTTGGCTCAATTTCTTTATGACATGATTCGTCAATAATTAATTCCACACAAATGTCAAAATTGTAAATGTTATAGGTGATTGTACACATTCAGTAACTTGAGCTTAAATTCTGACTCATCAGGATTGGAAAGAACATGCATTGATTTGACACTTGATCTCAGCTGTCACGGCCATCTTGTGTCAAATTTTACATGGTGGAAAAAAAATCAATGGGTTTCCTGCTTTGACGAAGCAACATAATTAATCAAGGGACTGGAAATGCATTTGATGCGGTGGATGTGATGGACCACAGCCAAGTCCTAATGTATGCAATAAATAAATATGTGCATTGTTTTAGTTGGTTTAATCCTTGTCTAAATTCAGATATGCTTGCTATGTTTTCACTGCCAGGCCGATTTGCTACAATAAGCAGCTTGGAAATCATTTAATCATTTATTCTACAATTTTCCAGCCCATACCGCCCCAAATCAGCTACCAGCCACCTACTGTGCAATTGCACTTTATTCTTTTATTTTTTTATTTTTTTATCCCTGCTGGGTTCATATACACCCCACTAAGTTGGCATCCTACCCCATTTGAAAAGTTTATTAATAATTGATTAATAATTAATCAATTAAATAAAAATTTTAACTGCAGCTGTTATGTACTGTTGCTCTGTGAAACTAACACATTGTAATGCTACATATATGACTTTCAAACTAAACTGCTGTGGAATTTACTGCAAGCGACTCTTGAATTTATTCATTGCTTTTGCTTATGTATTCACTAGGCTGCGGGTCACAAACTTTGCCCTCCTTCCTAGTGGAACACACAGCTGATAGATGGTTGAAAAATGAAGATTTGCTATTATTGCATAGCATCAATAGCTCCATTTCCACCACTGGCAGATCTGCTTGCCGTTTTTTACGAGAATGTGTGTTTCTGCTGCGGCTGATAGATCCAGTCTGACAGTATTAAACTCAGGAGAAAAGACCATTTTCCTGGTTGAAACATGGTGGCCAGTAATGTGTGCATACATATTCGTACCTTGCATCTGATCTGTGTGCGTGTGTGTGTGTGCGCGCACTTGTGTGTCTGGCAGTGTGCAATGATGGCATGCTTGAATGCACTTGATTTGGCAAGTGCACTCTGTGTTCATAACTACACATTAAGCCTGTGCAATTAGTTTGCACAATAGGCAATGAATGGTTTCAACTATTGCTACTAATACATTTGACAGCCACTAAAAATAAATGCTTTTAACTGATGGTTGTTTTGCCCCTCTCCTACAAATAAAATGTGCTGTCATTTATTAGTGATGCTTTCACTTGAGTCTTTTTACATCGATTTGGAGCTTTTAAACTGACAACAGAACACAATGCACATGCATTTTCCACAATGACTTACAGTTAAAACACACAACATTAGTAATCTTGAATTTATTACGCCATTGTAAGTAATGTAATGTATTGTACCGAGGTGGTAAGTGGACACCAGTCTCGCTCTTTGAAGATAAGTTGTCTTATTATTTTTGTTGTATTTGTGTATTTGCATACTTAGAAAAGCTCTACAGTATATAAACCAATTTATTAGTATTAGTAGCACCTATTTTTTGACACCCACTTTCTCTCTCTCTCTCAGTGCCGATATTTGCCATTTTGACAAACACATCGGCCTTTTTACAAATCTGAAGGCCGATAAAGCTGTTATTTCACTGGGTGGTGAATGCTTGCCAACGTAGCCAATTTCAGGTTTTCATGAGGATTTGTGAGATGTTCACAGACAGTTTTTACTTGTCGCAAAGACATTTCGAACATGTTCAGGCAATTGTTTACTGTCTGCGAAGACCTTTTGAAACCTTTTATTATCCCTGACAAAAAGAATAAAATAGCTACATCCGCATGCATTTGTCGCTCAGTGAGATACAGAGAACTTTTCATTTATGGATCTATCTAAATTTCCACTTCATAAAAAAATATGCTGACACTGGGAACTCCCTACACAAAAAAAAAAAAAAATGTTGAAATTTTGTAAAACTATTTACAGTAGTACATTTTAGGGAACTATTTTCTTTCTTAGTTTTTAATTAAACTTAACACGTGCTGATGACCCTGGAAGCTCCCTACAATTTCTGTTATAATTGTAAAACAAAGCTGTCTATTCTTCATATGTTTAAAATTAAAAGAAAAAGTAATGTTTTTAAAATTTTGACACTAATATTTTCTCTTTTACTGCAAATGAATATCTGCTTGAAATATTGGTTATCAGCCTCCTTGACTACTAATAACTGTGATCGGTATCGGCCTATTTCTAATTATATTAATAATAATACATTTAATTTGTAATGCACTTTTCATTACATTTCAAAGAAAACAAATTACAATAAATAAAACAGTTAAAAAACATAAAATCTAGCAAAAAAATATTAATAGTATCAACACTAACAGTACGACACTGACATAAACTATCCAATACCAACAACAACTTTCTATCCTGCTTATCCTCATAAGCGTCATGGGTGAGCTGGATTTTAGTGCCATGCAATTATTAATTATGTGCTAGACTCTGCCATATTGTATTTTTGTATTTATGTTAATGCTTTCTTATTACAGTATATCATTTGTAAAGTATTGGATATAATATTATATATATATATACATATGATAATAATAATGTTTAATATTAGTGTTGGATACATGTGGGTCTCATGCAGCTAACTGGTGTTTCCTTAATAGTAGTCTTTTAAGTGAAGAAATGTTTTTTAGCACACATATTTCTGCCGTTTAAAAAAAAAAAAAAAATTAAACATAGCAGCTTAGACTGGGTGTTGGTCATTTTTGCAGATCAGTGTAAGTGCATTTAACTAAAAGCCTTGTGCACATTGATGACCCTGTGGGAGAAACAGGTATAAATGCCAAGTTGTGCAACCTTGGTAATTCTATTTAAAAAAAATGTGTATCTATCGCCGCCCCCTCCCCGATCAGTGGTGTGCTGTTAGGCCAGTGGTCTTAATTGTGCCAAAACTTAGACGTGGCTTTAGGAAAGCTAAGACTGACTTTCAGCTACCAAACTGTTAAATTTGCTGGGCACATGCCAAATGACACACTCTTGCTACGTCAGAAAGTGTCGTGATCAGCCAAATTCTCAAACAGGCACAGCGAAGCTCGCACCTGGCCCAAAAAAATCAAGATACACCTGCATTTCTGCATGCACCGTCTACAAAAAAAGTGTTTATAGTTTTTCCCTAATGTTTCATGAATCACTACACACAACGCAATTTTGCAGACTCATTTTGCCTTTAAACCTCCTACAGTGCGTCACCATGGTCTTCTATAAGTGATGCACTTGGCAAATTTCCATACCCCAGCATTGAGAAATAAGCTTTCGTGTATAGAATAGATTACCTGATCCCCTTTGGGAGGTTTAGTTTTTGCTCGAGGGCTATTTTTTTCTATTGCTTCATCCAAAAGCAGTTTGTTTGTCATTGCCAAC